>NC_061113.1:101837592-101987560 GCF_002878395.1 Capsicum annuum | reverse complement strand
TGGATGATAGAGGACACTCACGTCATAATCTTTTATGAGCTCTAACCACCTTCTCTGATGAAGATTAAGATCTTTCTAAGAAAACACATACTGAATATTCACCTATAACTGGAACTGATTCAAGGCTGGGAGTTTCGAAACTAGTGTCCTTAACTCGAACAAGATAATAGACACATCTTTTAAATATCATTTTCCATGCCCGAAGATAGGAAACAAGCTGACCTCTAAAAGCAGATACACTACCCTTCCACTCTAGGACAGGTTCATTTGGGAATTGAAACTGGACTATTCTGTTTCTATAGTTGACTGTGGCATAGTAGGAATGAAGCCAATCCATGCCGAGAATGACATCAAAATCAGTCAATCTTTAATTCGATTAGATCTGCTGAAATGACTTTTTAAAATATCATAATTAGGCAGTTCCTATATACCCGTGGGGCTATGATGGTTTTCCCCACTGGGGTATAGAATGAAAAAGCCTCTACTAGGATTTCGGGATTGATTCCGAAATCTCCTGCTATATAGGGAGTAACAAAAGACAAAGAAGCTCCTGGATCTATCAAATAGTAAACATGCACATGAAAGATCTATAATGTACCAGTAACTACATTAGGAGAATTTTCTTGATCCTATCGGGACTGAAGAACATAAAGACGATTTAGACGTTTCCCACTAGTAGCACTGGTGGTGGCACCCTGTTGATTCGGGCGATCGGACTGAGCTGAGGAGCAGAGATGACTCTGATAACCTGACTGAGGGTATTTTTTGACTTTGTGGCTTGGCTTGCCACAATCAAAACACACATCACTACCAGCTCTACAAGCACCCTTGTGGTTCTTACCACAAGTCTGACAAAGGGGATTAGTTCGAGCATTACTAACACTGCCCTAAGACCTAGAGACTGGTGCTCTATCTCTGTTACCCTCCCTGAACTTAGAAAATGGAGCAATGGATGAAGAAAGAGCTGGAAATGATGACTTAGGACAAAACTAGGAACGGTTTTCTCCTTCAGATTTAGGCTGAGTGAAGTTGAAACTACCTATCTTCGCTCTCTTATTCTGCTTCTCCCTCTGCTTAATTTTCTGCTCCTCTATCTGCTGAGTATGAGTCATAATCCTGGCTAAAGCCATGTTACTATTTAGTATGGCGGATCTATACTCGTTTACCATACTATCATTTACCCCAAAAGCGAACTTACTCATATTGGCTCTACTATCTGCAACCCCATGAAGGGCATATCTGGATAATTGGGTAAACTTAAGAAAATACTCTTCCACTATTATGTTTCCTAGCCTGAGGTTGATAAATTCTAACACCTTAGCTTCTCTCAGCTCTTGGGGGAAGAATCTATCTAAGAATTTAGTGACAAACTCCTCACACTCTATAGGACCTACATCATCTGACCTCTCTGACTTCCACTATTTGAACCAAGTATGAACCACATCTTGCAACTGATACGTATCTAGCTCAAAACTCTCAACAGTAGTCACCCCCATGATGTATGTCACCTTCTGAACCTGATCAATAAATTCCTGAGGGTCCTCATCTACCTTAGACTGGAGAAAGGATGGATGATTCATTCGGGTGAAGTCCCGAATCCTATCTGTGATTGAATTGGCCACTGGGTTGGATAGAATGAATGTTGGCTGTTCATTCTGAGTGACAATTTATTGAGGAAGAGTTAAAAATACAGCCCTAAACTCTGCATGAGAAACATATTCGCCCAAAGGTTCTTCGGGCTGAGGGGCTAGTTGATTCCCGTTTCTTCTTTTAAGAGGCATGTTCTATAGAAGAAAGGGAGAAATAGATTAAACTGAGAGATTGACTTGATATTATGCTCACTGGCACGACATGAATACTTAAAGAGGGGAAACTGTTCATAAAACATCTTTTAGCCTTCTGTACATAAATGTGGTGATCAACACACCCATGTACAAGACTTTACTCGATGCGGCTTTCAGACTTCCTAGGACACTATTGAACCTTAGGCTCTGATACTAAGTGTGTAACGCCCTGAATATGATACCCAGAATGCTACTCGGTGCTCATGACCCTGAAGGACCATAAGCTAACCCATGACTGATATCTATACCTGTAACCTACATAATATGACATAATAATGTGGAAACATGCACTGAAAGGCCATAAAGTTCAATAATAAACATAATTTGAATAATAATATAATATCTGTGTGGGGTAATAGAATACCCAAACCAAAACTGGAAAAAAAATACTGAAGGTTGAAACGTGATAGTCTAGAAAGCATCTAACTGACTGAACTGTCTGAGTAAGGAGTTGATAGGATATGTCCCCAACTAACTCCAACTAATAAACTAATTAATGAGATAATAGGGAATAATCATGTCCCCGAATGATGAGGACTCACTTCTAACTCTGACTGCTGAAACTGGAATCTACTACTGATCTGGAGCTCGTGTCTTTGAACCTATGGTGTAACATAAAAAGAAAGCATCATAGCGCAAATGTGTCAGTACAATGGAATATAGTGAGTATCCATATGAGGTAGGCTATATGCAAGGGTTCACATGCATGATCAATGCTCACTGACTATCTAACATAAATGTGAGAGTATATGCAAGAATACATAACTGTAACTGATACCGTGATAACATGATTACTGAATTGAATACTGATAACATAACATACTGATAACTGATATAACTGATAACATGAGTGACTGTATATGACATTCCTAAATCTGATGAAACTATTTGAGTTTCGTTCAATATTTGAGTCGACTATATCTGACAGTCCTGAATGCTGAAGAACTATCTAAGTTCTTTTACTGAGACTGATAATGAAACTGTAGGAAGTAGTTATCTAACTGACATGCCCCTGATACGCCATTATGGCTGAGTTGGGGTCCAATCTATAACCTCAATTGGAAGGGTGTCAATACCGCACCACTGGTAAGGACAAGCTATGGGCGACCCCCATCTGATAGTGTCCCCTATACGAGAATAGTGGGGCCCTTATCTGACAGTACTTATCCACCTCATCAACTCTCATCGAAAAGTATTGATGTCTCAACCTATGTTGGCTACATGGTTCTTGAATACAAGGATGACTTTTAAGGATCACACCCTCATCTGATAAGTGTGTATCCCCATCCTTGGATTTACTCGGTGCTAATTTCTACTCCTATCTAAATAGACACTGAACATGATTTAACTGAACTAGACATGGGCTGAATTACTGAATTTTGTTGACTGGCGGAATACTATTGATATCTGAAAATGGACTGAGTTCATGATATCATGGAGATTTCCTGAGTCATAAGACTGTGTGAAGTCTAAGAATCATAGCTTGACTGAAAGTATCAAGAAAATATGACATGGCTCTAGGCACACAACTAATGTTTCGGGTACAAGTATGACTTCTTGAATACATAATAATCACCATGCTCCATAATTCATTTATTAAATCATTTCATCAAACAGGTGATAAGCATAAACTTGTACATACATGGGGATTTCATGATATCATACTATTTGGGCATTTTCCCTTTATCTAAGCTTTTAATTAAACATATTGTAGGCATAGTACATGCAAACATCATTGTACAATAATTAAACATCATGGTTCAATCTAATTTCATCATTCAAGGGTTTAGTCATAGGTTTGTATGAATCTATATCTATAATTATTTAACCCACATAGAATTTATCACCCAGCATAGAGTAGAAATCAATTTCTCATTATCAACATGAACAAGAGCATCCAAATCATGAAATTAAAAGGAAAATCCATAAACTTGAATTTAGAAAAGGGATTCTTGGGCTTCATGGACGAAAGAAGTCCATGAATAAATACTATGCATACCTTTGTTCGTGATTTTATGAGGAATGACGGTGAAACCTTCTTGAATTTGAATCCCCAATAGAAACCCTAACTTTTTATTGAGAGAAACTTGAGAGAAACTAGTATTTTTTAGGTTAAGAGTGTCTAAATCACGTGTTATTGGGTTTAAATAAGGGTAGGAAATTGAGCCTTTTAACCCTTAGACGCATCTTGTAATTTCAGTAAAAATTTTTCGAACTGAGTCCCTGGCGCGATGTGGCGCTATCATGCCATGTCACTGAAATTTAATAATTAGGAAACTGAGGGATGACTCAATGCGGATCCATTGTGTTGCCCCTTCCTTTGTGACTTGGAACTTTGACGCGACGCTGGGGAGATCGCGCTAAGACACTGGAAAAGGACAATTCTAAATTTGGGCCCTGACGTGACGTGCCATAATCACGGACCCCTGCTGGAATTTTTCAAATGCCATTTCTCTTGTGGCACAGTGCGCCACTGACTAATATGGCGATGTTTTATGATGGGAACTTGAAATAGTAATAACTTCTGACCCGGTTATTGGATTTTCGCGAATCTTATATTGATAGAAAGCTTATTGAATTTTCCACATGACAAAATGTGAAAATCTTGAAAATTCTTCTTGGAATATTCATCATTCAATTTAAAAGCTAATACTAGGCATTCTTGAGATAAAATTAGCTAGGAAAAAGTATGGGGTATTACATAAACAGGTCAAAATCATACCTCAAGTCTTGATACCAAATCAAAGAGCAATCTTTCATAAACTAGCCATAATATTAATAATAACAATGTCAATAACAACACAAGTAACCAGCTTTTCTGGACAACCAAATACCTAATAGAGCCTATGTATACCCCCATCGCCCAAGGCTTAAAAGGTTCAAGCAGCATACAACAACACAAGGAATATTCATCACCCATATCTATGCAACCATCCTATATTGGCTGATAGAATTAGTTGCATACTAGCGATAGGTGATGTCCATACAAGAATGAATATAAGGTACATAATTAATATAATAATCCTTTGGCCTTTTCAAGTATCAATATCATCATACGATCCTATAGACTTTTCGGGAATCATCACATAATCATAATATCCTCCAGCCTTTTCAGGCATCATCATATTATTATAACATCCTCCAACCTTATCGGGTATCATTACATCATAATAATATCCTCCAACCTTGTAGGGAATCATCACATCATCATAATATCAAAATCAATATCAATAATAAAGAGCGAGCCTCATGTGGGCTAAAGTAAAATGCAAGCCCCACGAGGGCTAAAGTAAATAAACAAGCCCCACAAAGACTAAAGTAAATAAACAAGGCCCATAAGGGCTAAAGTAAACTTAAAATGAATGGAGAAATAGGGTAGATTGTAATTCCATGGTTCATCATTCATTGTTAATATCACATTATCGATAAGCATATATATATGTAATAGGTACACAGACTCATGCCATGGCTAAAAAGAGTGTAAATCCACAAGTCCATTGCCCTAAATGAACTTTGGGACTAAATCATTATAAAAGTATAGAAAGGGTCAAAATATCTTACGATCAGAGTAAATAGTAGTGCTAAATCATGGACCAAAATATATCTCAGTCCAATCTTTAAAACATTATTACTATCCAAATTTATATATTCAACCTATTCATTAAGTTAGGCAGTTATTATTGTGAAGAAATCTATTTTAGGGTAGAAAGTAGGCTTTAGCCCTTAGTGAATAATAATAAGATTATTATCTAACTGGAATCGTATCAATCATCGATGAAACAATCATGAATGCATCGAATCTATACATACCATCACTTGTAATCAAACATTGGAATCATAAATGTCATACCCCATTTTTCTATGTCCCATATCAAAGAGATATGTATATAAATATTCATATATTCATACACTACAACTGTATCATTTACAAGGGTAATTACTTCCTGGATATCCTAACAATATCATAACATGGCCTTTGTCCCAATAATGTGTCTGAAATAATCACAATATTATAATAACGCCCTTAGGCCCATATACGTAATCGGATCTCACATCAATAATCATGTATATATAATTCATCTTGTGTTTATTGTCCATAGCATATTCATGAGGCATAATATCTCTATAAGCTATGAAGCATATCTGTAATTATCTCACATACAGGAGGTATCTTACTTCTAGGAGGTGTAAGGCATTAATAAGGATATCTCATAACTACGTGGCATATTACATCTATGAGGCATCTCGTATCTATAGGTCATATATCATGATTATGAGGAATATCACCTCTATAGGACAATATAATATAGAAGAGGAATAATATCTCTAGAGGCCCAATATCACATCTAAAAGGAAATAGCATCTGTAATTGCCCAATATCATTTCTAAGAGAAAATAGCATCTCTAAAGGACCAATATCAAATCTAAGAGGCATTAGCATCTCCAAAGGCCCAATATCATTTCTATAAGAAATATCATGGCCATAAGCCATTAATCATTATTCGGGGGGAAATACCATCACTATTTATCAACCACGAAGAAACCTTACACTAAGGTTTACTAGTCTCAACTATGCCTAACCTCCATAAATGAGTCCACAAGGCTAACACAAGTCTTGGCCTAAGGTGGGTCGAATGACCCCACTTCTAGTCCTCAATTTTGATACTTAGGCAATCTACGCCCCAAACTAGGCTAAGATATCTAGTTCAATTTCTAGATGTCAAGAAAGCCATAAGTAATCCTATGATAGGAACTCTGTCTGGGAAAAAGGGCATTTAAGTCAACTTCACCTAAACTAAGGTATCAAGATCACAACAATAGCCCAAATAAGGGGAACATACTAATCATACTTCCAATGTAAAAATGACATCCCAAACCTAGCATTATATTATATCCATGCTACAAGTTAGTCCAGTCTAGGAAGAAAGCAATAGGATTCTAAAATGGTATAAACATACCACCTTATGGGTCAAAAGTCCTCATCTAATCCACAAACATCAATAATAAAGACTAAGTTATTCTACTCATACTCAATCCTAACATTCACAGTTCATATTTCATATATATCACACAACATCTTCGAAGAAGAGTATGTAGAAGCTTACCTTAAAGCCAAACCGCAAAACCTCACATCATTCGCCACATATCCATCTTTACTTCATAATTCCTAAAATTCTATCACACTATCAAAATAGTAATCTAGTCATCAATAAGAGTCTAACGATACCCATATTGCACTATTGTGCTTTGGGTCTAAAGATGACGATAAAAACCCTAAGTGGGTCCCATTTATAGAAAATGCATTTTCAAGGTCAACCCAGCATTCATACATAAACAAATATTCAAAATACTCAAGAAATAGGTGTAAATCAAGAAAACTTTGGGCTAAAATCTAGCCCTAAGTGAATTTGGGGTTTTGGGTCAAAACTAAGAAATTCAAGCATGAATTTGAAGGATTCTTACTTGAATCAGAAGATATTTAAGATAATATATGATAACTGAGCTCATAAGTCACCCATAATGATCAATTTTGAGGTATCATACCCATTAAGGGTTTTTGGCTCTCAAGGGTGAAGAGAAAATGCATAAATTTGTGACATTAGTATTTATTTATAGACCCCCAGGCAAGGATATATCGAGATCTCCATCAATGAGCTATGATTCTGCAAGGGATATTACTATAGGTCTCATCGCAATTGTGGTATCTTATATCATAACAATTGACAACTGAAAATTAGAAAAGTTCCAAGTTCGGCCAATGTCTCGAGACTCGTTTGGAATCTAATTTTTGTAAATGAACTATGTAACCACACTAAATTCTATATTTTGAAAATATTGGCAAATTTGGATTTTCCATCCAAGGTTATTTCGAACAGATGTGGGTCCAACACCTAATTTACTAAATTTTTAAATTTTAGACCAATAGGTTGAAATGAGCTCGGGTGTATTAGGATCCAAACCAAAAGTCTACCTAGCCTAAAATCGATATTCGGGAGTTGATGGCATAGTTAGAATTTGTATATGAGATTGTTTTACTAAAGTTTTCCCCCGGTGGCCATTTGAAACCAATGAAGACTTCTAAATATGGAATTGGATTGAAAAATCAAATAAAGTAGCCGGTAATCAAATCGTCAGTCCCAGTAAGTTATAAATAACTTGAAGAAACTATGGATAATCCCTAACGAAAAAGATAAGAATAAATATAGAAAATAATTACTAGGGTCATTACAGTGTGACTGGGTGGGGGGATTGCTCAGGGGTAAGGATAGGAGTGGACTAACAAAAAAGTTTTCAATTTTTGTAAAATTTAAATTAAACAAATTTTATAAGGATAGCACTGTGGTGGGTTGGGGTAGAGAGAATGGGTAGCGTAGGAAAAAAATTATTTTTTTTGGTGTGGGAAGGGGGAAAGGGGCTATTAGGAGGGTCGAGGTAGGAAGGTATGAATCAGGGTCGGGGATGGTGTAAGAAAGAATTTATTTTTTATTTAAAAATATTTTTTTAGAAAGAGGAAGGGGTTATTAGTGGTTAGGATAGGGGTGGATGGGGTAAAAAAAAAAAATTTTAAAAATCAAATTTTAAAAAATATTTTTTTAGGTAGGGGGTGATGTAATAAAATATTCTCTTTTTTTAAAAATAAATTACTTAAAAATATATTTTTGGAAGAGCGGGCTAGGGGTTGGGGTCGGGGGAGGTGGTTGGGGTAAAAAAAATTATTTTTTATAAAAAATAAATTCTAAAAAATATTTAAATTGTTTTGGTGGGTAGGGGTGGGTTTGGGGTAGGGGATGTTGTAGAAAAAATTATTTTTATTAAAAAAATTATTTATTACAACATTTTTTTCAAGACGAAAAATGATAATAATTGAAGAAGCTAAAAAAAATAAAACTATTAAAAGTGGAACTATAAGTACTAGGTTTAAACATCTTTATCGGTAGAGTTGAGCATCACTATAAGCCTATTTGGATTGATGATTTTAATGGGTTCACTTGGGCTGGCCCAAATCATCCCATCTTCAAAATAACTCTAGCCCAACCCATCAAAACATGGGCGAGAAGGGCGGCTTAAATAGGTTTGCGTTAGTTTTACCACCCCTACTTTATTCCTTTATGTCATGTTGTTGTACTACATGAATCTATGCCGTGGTTTTGAAAGTTGACAATATGAGAGGGTATGAAATTTGAGCTAAATTGAGTTGACGGTCATAGGTGCCTTAGGTTTTTTTTTAGTTAATCATTATGTTTGTCTATTTTGTGTTAGTTGCCTAAGGACATGCAAATGTTCTAAGTTGAGGGTGTTGATGTGCCATGGATTTGTGGCACTTTTGATGCTTAAATTAAGGAAGTTATGCAAGTACTTAGGTGCTCTTGTTAGATGTGATGTGCTTTGTTTTGATTTCGTAGGAAACAAAGTTCAGAGTAAGGAATAAGCAAAAGAGATGAAGAGTATCTGAGAAGACTACATAGGAGCCAACCTATGACTCATGGGTAGTACCTATGGGTCGTAAGTATCCACATAGGTTAATGTCCCAAAGTTCTAAGAGTTGTTGATTGATTTCTAATTCTCACAAGCCTACCTACGAGGCATAGGTAAAACCTATGACTCGTAGGTTTCCTCATAGGTAAGGGTTCTACATATAGAAGATTACTCTAATTTCCATAAGCCTTTACACCCCGTACATACAACCTATGACCCGTATACTACCTCGTGGGTTGATGCCAAATTAAGTTTCCTACAATATTTAGGATAGATTTTTCTTTGAAACCATAAATACCCTTTAGATGTTTTATTATCATTTTACACACTTTATACACATTTGACATTATTTTTAGTTCTTGGATACATTATTGATTTTGAGTTATTGCTCTTGGTTATTAGGATTTATAATTAATTTTATATTTTGAATTTTTATTATTATTCTTCATAAGTTCATCATTATGCTTTCATCTATAGAATCTATGTTTTTATGACAATCATGAGCAACTAAACCCCATAAATAGAGTTGTGGAAACCCTGATGAATTAACAAAGTAGCTGTAGTGCAAAGTCATTCTAAATTAGTGTTCTTACATGTATTGGAATTTCTTTTGTTTTAATTTCTTTCTTGATAGTTGCGAACATTAGAAACTCACTTTTATTTGATACTTGCTCTAGAGAGAGTTAGATATTAGGAAAAAGAAATCACAATAGTAATTTGAAGCTATCAACCTTCATCTAACTAACTTGAGATCGAGAGGAAATAGTGTGAGTCATACCCTTTGGATACGACTCAAGGGTGTGTAGTCATATCAAGATCAGTGAAGATGACCTAGGTAGAGCATAGGGTACTAGTCAGTGTACCACTTGTACCCTAGGGTACGATTGACTCAAGTGAGTCATACCCACCTGGACAACCAATTTTCAGCTTTTAACTAGGGATCTTGTGGTCATTTCCTACACCCTAAACCCTAAGTCCCCTTATTATATAAGGATTTATGTCCTCCTTAAACATATTTTGAGTGGATCTAACATCATAAACTCTCTCTCTCTCAAACATAATTTGGAAGAATGGAGGCTAAGGTTTGAAGGGTGTGCATCTAGTAGAAATAAGGAGTCAAATTTTTTGGTGGATTATCTTTCTTAAGAAATGTAACTCTTCCCCTTGTTAAATAACTCAAAACCAATGTATTTTATACTTGGATTAGTAAGTGTACAAGGTGATTTTGTAATCAAATGAAAAGAGTTTTGATGCCTAATGATGAATAATGTTGATTATTACTTAGACTTATGTTTACACATGTCATTGATGATGATTTACATATGTAGGTTCTTATTGTATATGGTTTAACATGAGGGGCTTGGGTAACCCTACTCTTGATGATTTCTACCCCAAAAATAGCCTTGTTAAAGGTATGCACACAAGGTGTTTGTGAAAATATCTAAGTAAATTATCTAGTTATATGTTAGTGATGTTTTGAATTAAGGAAATGACCCAATAAGCATGATTGATTTATAATTGATATTGTGAAGTTATTGAGAGCCATGTATTATATAATTGATGACCTTGTTGGATTAATGACTAATAAGTGGATTGAAATTCCTAGACACAAAATTGGATTTGAATAGTGTGTTAAACAAAAATGTGGTGATAATATGGTATAAGTTTGCTAATAGAACATGAATGGTTATCGGGTATTAATGATCGTAAATGTAATAAATGATGAATTGAATTAGGGTATTTAGTCTATCAAAGTGATTAGTGGTTAAATGGCTTTGTAAAGGCCAAATGTGTATCTATGGTATTGGTCTAGTGGAAATAAAGAAGATAAGATGTTATAAATGAATGTGAACGCTTGGTAAATAGTTTTTAAAGGCCTTGTTGTCCAGGCAAAGAGTAAGTGGTTGTCTTTGATAGTTGATTGGCTAAATGGGTCATAGTCCCTACAACATGAACTTGAATTGTGTTCGAATAAAATGGTGTGGTAAGAAGGAATGATTAGTTTGTAGAGGTCTTGGTGGCCATAAATGAATTTGCATCAAGTTGTGGACTAAGGCCTCTATGGTATTGGTCTAGTGGAAATAAAGAAGATAAGATGTTATAAATGAATGTGAACGCTTGGTAAATAGTTTTTAAAGGCCTTGTTGTCCAGGCAAAGAGTAAGTGGTTGTCTTTGATAGTTGATTGGCTAAATGGGTCATAGTCCCTACAACATGAACTTGAATTGTGTTCGAATAAAATGGTGTGGTAAGAAGGAATGATTAGTTTGTAGAGGTCTTGGTGGCCATAAATGAATTTGCATCAAGTTGTGGACTAAGGCCTTGGGCATATCTATATGATTAATGGCTAATTTGGGTTGGCAGAGACCATGTGGTTGTCTATGGTGTTGATATGTAGCCTTGGTGGCTAGAATTACTTAGATGGGTTTGAGTCCTTATTTGTTGAATTGTATAGATGTTGATATATGCATAAGGAGGGGTAGAGTTCAAATATTAATTATTGATGATATAAGACATGTGTTGGTTTATAGTTCGAGTAAACATACCATACCATAGAAAGTGTGCTAGTTTATGGTTCGAGTCAACTTGCCGTAGAAGGTGTGACGATTTGTGATTAGAGTCCACTTATCGTGGGATTTGGTTCGTCTTCCAAGTCCACTTACCATACGAGTTGAGCTGGTTTATGGTATGATTCCACTTACTAAATGAGGAGTATTGGTTTGTGGTCCAAGTCCACTTTTCATACATAGTGTGTTAGCTTATGGTCCAAGTCCATTTACCATAAAAGGCCTGTGGGTTTATGGTCCAAGTACACTTACCATACATGGCATGTCAGTTCGTGGTCCATGTCCACTTACCATAAGAGGTATGTTGGTGCATTTAGTTTGTGGTTCATGTCTACCTATCATATAAGATGTATTGGTTTGAGGTTTCTATCCTCTTGCCTATTGTAATGTAGAAACCCTATGTGGCTAAAATTTAAGGGTGGAAGGTTGGGAAGTCCTTCACTCCGTGTCTCATGAATGAATGATTCGAGAATGATATTATGACTTATTCCATGGTTTGGCACATTATGTAACAATATGTACATGTATATTCATATATGTCTATACTTATGTAAATATGATCGCATATGATTGTTTGACATGGATTTGAACAAATGTACTATTTTATCCTTATCCTTGGTTACATGCTAGCACGCCAATCGTTAGTTGTCTCTAGACTTTATGTCCCCACACGACATAGTAGCCGAAGCTTCATCTTCTTTTCCTCAATAATGATCAAGTGTTCAGGCAGATCGTGTGTGATATTAAAGTAGTGAGTTTCCATTGTTCGAAAGGAACTTATTTCATAGTCTCCTTACCTTATTTTTTTGAATTGATATTGGCTATTGTCGGGGGCATGTCCCTACATATGTTTATATATTTATACTTCAGATTTCTATAGAGGTAATATAGATGACTGTGGACTTAGGAATATTGGCTATTTGATGAATCAAATAAAGTTCTTAGATATGTTTAAGTTACAACTTGTAGTATGTTTTTCACTATCTTATTATATGGCCGGGATTCATCTGACCTTTTTATTTTATATTGATAATTAGGTTGGGTTATCGGGGAGACCTTCGATTTATGTGAGCTTGGGGTGCATGTACGACATGGCCCAATTTGGGTCATGTCAAGTTGGTATCGGAGACTAGGTTCATCGTTAGTTGGGTATCCATCATATCGTGTCGAGTAGAGGTGCTTTTATGGGTGTTAAGAATGCCATACTTATAAAAGAGAGGATATGTGACATTTTAGGAAATGTTTCCCTTTATTGTGTTTCAATCTCAAGCTATAAAGTCTAAGGTCTTAGATTCCTCTGATTTTTGTTTGCTATCCTTCAAGTCGTGCCTCTAAGGAGATTTGATACTCAGGAAAACTCTTTAGTCTCGCTTGGGGACAATGTGGATGAAGCTCATTCAACTCCTGGGATTCAGACCCAGGCTAGGGCTGTGGCATCTGACCATTCTCGTATGGTTCCAACTACCCCCACCAACCCTACTTATGAGAGTGACACTCCTCCTTAGTCCCTTCAAGGGGATGCTTCTAATGCTGAGTTTTGTTGATCTATCAACCTCTTGACCCAATTGATATATTCTTAATTCAAGTATGGTGATTTTTTGCTACATCCTCTGAGTCCACAAGGGTTGTCCAATTCATGAATTCACATCCTTCTGTGTTTACGGGTGTAAAATTTGAGAAAGATACCCAAAGTTTCATTGATAAAATGGAAAAGATATTTCAGATTATCCATGCGTCGGAGGTGGAAGGTGTTGAGTTTGCTTCCTACCAATTGAAGAATATAGCATACCAATGGTACAAAGAGTTAGAGATATCTAGAGGTGTGGGTGCTAGTTGGACCAAGTGGAAAGATTTCTCTAGTGCCTTCCTTGATCGCTTCTTTCCTCAAGAGTTGACGAAAGTGAAAGCTTAAGAGTTTGTGAATTTGTGGAAAGGTAGGATATTCGTTAGGGAGTATGCCCTTATATTTCATCAGTTATCTAGGTATGCTTCTGAGATGGTTTCTAGTATGAGAGATCAGATGTGTAAATTCATTTTAGGAATGTCCCCCAATTGGTCCTTAGGAGTAAAGTGGCTTTGTTGATCAGTGATTTGAATATCTCTAGGTTGGTTGTGTATATTCAACAAGTAGAGGAAGAGAAAAAAAAGTGAGATTAGTCAGAGAAAAGATAAGAGGTCTCAGCCTTCTGAGCTAAGTGGGGGCCAACAGTCTAGTGGTAGGTTTTCCAGGAGAAAAAATTGGGTGAGCGGTGATTTTCAAAATAGTTGGGCTCTATTAGAGCTGCCTATCCCCCTTATAGATTATGTGGTTAGAATTAGCATGGTGAGTGTAAGAAGGGAAAGAATAGATGTTTTTATTATGTTCAGATTGGTCACATATAGTGAGAATTCCCTTTTCGAGTGGCTACTCATGCTGACAGAGCCCCTATTGCTACTTCATCTACTCCTGCATCAAAAGTTGTTATCTCTGCTTTTGTTTCTAGTAATGGTGTTGGTCGGAGTCACTTATAAGATCTTTCTAGTTACCAGGAGTCCGAGGCCTCTCTGAATATTGTTATGGGTATGTTGAAAAAAATTTTTACCCATGTTATGTATGCTTTGCTTGGTATGTTTGATCCCATCAGTAATTGTGTATTTCAATTTGGTCCTAAGTCATTTGGGCTTCTTTTACTATTTCTACCCCGGTAAGGGACTCCGTGGTTATAAAGAGTTTATAAGGGGTATGTGATAGCTGATAGTAGTAAAGAAAGTCTTGTTGATTGATTGAGGTGGACATGATTGCATTTGATGTCATTTGGGGGTGAATTGGTTACATTCGTGATATGCTTTCTTAGATTATTGGACCCATAAAGTCATGCTTAAAATTACCTAATGTGTTGATCATTATAGGGGAAGAAGTTTATTTAGTGGCTAAAGTAAGGTTCATCTCTTATCTTAAGAGACTGAAGGTTTATCCCAAAAGAGGTGACTTCAGTAAAAGTTCCATGGAGGAACCAAAAGTTTGAGGAAGATACTTAAGAGGCGGAAGAGGACATGAATTCCAAGTATCTACAATTATTTTCCATTTCAGAAAATCATTCTTGAGATGTATGTTGGTGTTCCTAACTTGGTTTATGTCTTTATAGACAATGGGGTCTAAGTCCTCGATGCTTAGAATTGATTCATGTCTTTGTTATATGAGGGATTAAAGTTCCCAATTCTTGAGTTGCTTTATATGTTTGAAAATCGATAGGTTTAAGTCCTTAAGCCTTCAATTGACCGAGTGTCTTTGATAAATGTTGGGTTGGAATCCCAAAGCTAATAAAATGAATAGTCGATTGGAAATGATCATGATGTATGTCTTATTCTTATTGTATGCCTTGTGTTCTAATATGGTAAAAGGTTGGTTCGATGTGTGGTAATGTGTTAAATTGCGAATATATTTGCCTTACCCATATTCGATGTCGAATGATCCTAAGTGGGGGAGAATAAAACACCCAAGATCTTGGCCTTACAAAAATAATTTTAGTTTTTGAGCATGTTGTCAAAGGTACGATTAGGCGAGCCACTAGTACGCTTTTGATATGAGTCATACCCACTCCTCCCTCTCCTCTCGTGCCTTGAGTAGCCTAGAAGGATATCATTACATCCTATATACGACCTAGCCTTCCGTCACTAGTATAAAAGGGTACGAGTCATACCTAGGTATGTCGTATGGTACTTGGCACTTAGTGTAGAGTGGACTATTTTGGGTATGAGTTTTGTGTATGGTTAGGGTTTGATTCGTACCCTTTGGATATGACTCAAGGGTGTGTTTTCATATCAAAATCAGTGAAGATGACCTAGGTGGAGCCTAGGGTATGAGTCAGGGTACCATTCGTACCCTAGGGTATGATTGACTGAAGTGAGTCGTACTAACCTGGATGACCATTTTCAGCTTTTAACTAGGGTCCTTGTGGTCATTTCCTACACCCTAAACCCTAAGTACCCTCACTATATAAGGATATATGGCTTCCTTAAACACATTTTAAGTGGATTTAACATCCTAAACTCTCTCTCTCAAACACTCTTTGGAAGATTGGAGCTAGGGTTTGGAGGGTGTGCATCTAGGGGCAAGGAGTCAAATTTCTCTATGGACCATCTTTATTAAGGCATGTAACTCTTCCCCTTGTTAAACAACTCTAAACCCATGTATTTTGCACTTGGATTAGTAAGTGAACATGGTGATTATGAAATCAAATGAAAAGGGTTTTATTGCCTAATGATGAAAAATATTGATTCTTGCTTAGACTTATGTTTACATATGTTATTGATGGTTATTTACATATGTGGGTGCTTGTTTTATGTGGTTTAATATGAGGGTCTTGAGTAACCCTAATCTTGATGGTTTCTACCAGGAAAATAGACTAGTTAAAGGTATGCACACAAGGTATTTGTGAAAATGTCTAAGTGAATTATCTAGTTACATGTTGGTGATGTTTGGAAATAGGGAAGTGGACCAAAAAGCATGATTGATTTATAATTGGTATTGTGAAGGTATTGAGACCCATGTATTGTATACCTTGTTGGGTTAATGACTAATAAGGGGATTGAAATTCCTAAACACAAAATTGGATTTGAATTGTGTGTTGAACTAAAATATGGTATAAGTTTACTAATGAAATATGAATGGTTATAGGGGTCTTGACGACCATAAATGTAATTGATGATGAATTGAATCAAGGCATTTAGTCTATCAAAGCAATTATCAGTTAAATGGCTTTGTGAAGGCCAAATATGTATATATGGTATTAGTCTAGTGGAAATGAATAAGACAAGATGTTGTGAATGAATGTGAACTCTTGGTAAATGGTTATTGAAGGCCTTGTTTTCCATGCAAGGAGTAAGTGGTTGTCCTTTATAGTTGGTTGACTAAATGGGTCATAGTCCCTAAAATATGAACTTGAATTATGTTTGAATAAAAAATATGTATAAGAATAGTTATGAGGAATGATTGGTTCAAAGAGGTCTTGGTGACCATAAATAAACTTGCATCGAGTTGTGAACTACGACCTTGGTCCTATCTATATGATTAATGGCTAATTTGGGTCGGCAGAGACCATGTGGTTGTCTACGGTGTTTATATGCAGCCTTGGTGGCTCGAATTACTTAATTGGGTTTGAGACCATATGTATTGAATTGTATGGATGTTGATATGTGAGTAAGGAGGGCTAGAGTCCAAATATCGATTATTAATGATATAAGATATGTATTGTCTTGTGGTCCGATTCTATATACCATACTATAGGAGCTGTGCCTATGTATGGTCCGTGTCAACTTATTGTATAAGGTGTGCTGGTTTATGGTTTGAGTCCACTCACCATTGGAGTTTGTTTGTGGTCTAAGTTAACTTACCATACGAGTTGAATTAGTTTGTGGTCCAAGTCTACTTACCATATGAGGCGTATTGGTTTGTGGTCAAAGTCCACTTACAATACAATGCATGTTGGTTTGTGGTCCAAGTCCACTTACCATTCACGGCGTGTTAATTCATGGTTCATGTCCACTTACGGTATGAGGTATGTCAGTTCGTGGTTTGTGTACACCTACCAAATATGGTATGTTGGTTTGTGGTTTATGTCCACCTATCATATAAGATATATTGGTTCAAGGTTTGTGTCCTCTTGCCTATTGTAATGTAGAAAGACAATGTGGCTAAAATGTAAGGGTGAAAGGTTGGAAAGTCCTTCACTCCGTGTCTTATGAATGAATGATTTGAGAATGCATGTTATAACTTGTTCAATAGTTTTTCACATTGTGTAACTATGTGTACATGTATATTCATATATGCCTATGTTTATGTAAATGTGATTGCATATGATGGTTTGATGTAGACTTGAACAAATGTACTATTTTTTCCTTATCCTTGGGTTATATGCTAGTACTCCTACCGCTAACCATCTTTGGACGCTATGTCCCCATGTAACATAGGGGTCAGAGCTTCATCTTATTTTTCTACGCAGTCACCAAGTATTTGGGTGGATCGTGTATGACATTGAAGCGGTGAGCTTTTATTCTTTGGAAGGTAAATATTTCATAATCTCTTTACCTTATGTTTAAGACTTGATGTTGGCTATTGTCGGGGGTATGTCCCGACATATGTTCATATATATAGACTTTAGATTTGTATAGAGGTATTGTGGATGACTGTGGACTTGGAAATATTGGTTAGTTGATGAATCTAATAAAGTGCTCAGATATGTTTAAGTTATGGCTTGTAGTATGTTTTCCACTATCTTATTATATGGTCGAGATTCATCCAACCTTTGTGAGTTATATTGGTAATTAGGTTAGGTTATCAGGGTAACCTTCGATTAATGTGAACTTAGGGTTCCCGTGCAACATAGCTTGGTTTTGGGTCTTGTCAAGTTGCTATCAGAGCCTAGGTTCATGGTCAGTTGGGTATCCATAAATCCATGTGGAGTAAAGTCTGTTTTATTAGTATGAAGTGCTCCACACTTATAAAAGAGGGGCTATGAGATATTTTGGGAAATGTTTCCCCTTTTTGTGTTTCAATCTCAAGCTTTAGAGTCTAAGGTCTTAGATTTATCTGATTTTTGTTTGGTATCTTTCTGATCATGCCTCCAAGGAGATCTAATACTTAGGAAAACTCTTCAGTTCTACTTGAGGACAATGGAGACAGAGCTCGTACAACTCCTGGGGTTCAGACCCGAGCTAGGGCTGTGGTATTTGACCATCCTCGTGGGATTTCACCTATCCTCACAACCCTTCTTATGAGAGTGATACGCCTCCTTAATCCCTTCAAGGAGATGCTTCTAATACTGAGTTTTGTCGCTCTATCAACCTCTTGACCCAACTGTAGCTTCCAAATTTAGGCATGGTGCCTCTTTTGCTACATCCTCTGAGGCCACAAGGGTTTTCCAATTCATGATGTTGCATCCTCCTATTTTTACAAGTATGAAATTTGAGAAAGATCCCCAAAGTTTCATTGATGAAATAGAGAAGATCTTATGGATTATGTATGTGTTGGAGGTGAAAGGTGTTGAATTTGCTTCCTACCATTTGAAGAATGTAGCGTACCAATGGTACGAAGAGTGGGAGATATCTAGAGGTATGGGTGCTAGTACGGCCGAGTGGGGAGATTTCTTTAGTGCCTTCCTTGACTGCTTCTTTTCTCAAGAGTTGAGGAAAGAAAAAGCTAAAGAGTTTGTGAATTTAAGGCAAGGTAGGATGTCCGTTAAGGAGTATGCCTTGAGATTTCATCAATTGTCTAGGTATGCACCTGAGATGGTTTCTAGCATGAGAGTTAGGATACATAGATTCATTACGGGACTATCCCCCGAATTGGTCCTTGAGAGTATGACGGATTTATTGATAAGAAATATAAATATCTCTAGGTTGGTTGAGTATGTGAAACAAGTGGAAGAAGAAAAAAAGGGTGAGATTAGTAAGAGGCAAGGTAAGAGGTTTTGGCCTTCTGAGCTAAGTGAGGGCTATCAGTCAAGTGGTAGGTTATCTAGGAGGAAGAACTGGGTGAGTGGTGATTCTCAGGCCAGTGTGGCATAATCAGAGCCGATCTATCCCACTATTAGATTTTATGGTCATCATCACCATGGTGAGTTTGAGAAAGGGAAGAATAGGTGTTTTTATTATGGTCAAATTCGGCACACACAGCAAGAGTGCCCTTCTCGAGTGGGTACTCGGGCTAACAAAGCCCCTATTGCTACTTTATCTACTCCTGCACCAAAAGGTGTAATCTTTTCTTCTATTTTTGGAACCGGTGTTGGCCGAAGTTGGTTGTATGCACTTTATACTCAACAGGAGTCTGAGGCATCTCCGAATGTTATTATGGGTATGTTGAAAAAAACTCCTTACCCATGTTATGTATGTTTTGCTTGGTATGTTCAATCCCATCTTTGATTGTGTATTTTAATTTGGTTTTGAGTCATTTAGGCTCCTTTTTATGTTTCTACCCCAGTAAGAGACTCTGTGGTTGTAAGGAGTATATAAGGGGTGTGTGATAACTATTAGTAGTAAGAAAGTCTTAGTGATTGATAGAAGTGGACAAGATTTCATTTGATATCATTTGGGGTGAATTTGTTGCATTCGTGCTATGCTTCCTTAGATTGTTCGACCCATAAAGTCATGCTTAAAATTACCTAATGTGATGATCATAATACAAGAAGAAGTTTTTTAAGTGGCTAAAGGAAGGTCTATCTCTTATCTTAAGAGCCTGAGGGTTGATCCCAAAAGGGGTGGCTTTGGTGAAGGTTACATGGAGAAACCAAAAGTTTGAGGAAGCTACTTGGGAGGCGGAAGAGGACATGAAGTCCCAGTATCCACAATTATTTTTCATTCCAGAAAATCATGCTTGAGATGTGTGTTGGTGTTCCTAACTTAGTTTATGTCTTTGATAGACAATGGGGTTGAAGTCCCCGATGCTTAGAATTGATTCATGTCTTTGTTAGACGATGGATTAAAGTTCTCAATGCTTGAGTTGCGTTATATCTTAAATGTTAATGGGGTTAAGTCCTTAAACCTTGAATTGACCGAGTGTCTTTGAAAAATGATGGGCTGGAATCCCAAAGCAAATGAAATGAATAGTCAATAGGAAATGATCATGATATGTGTTTTATTCTTGCTGTATGCCTTGTGTTCTAACGTGGTTAAAGGTTGGTTTGATATGTTGTAAGATGTTAACTTGTGAATGTGTTTTCCTTACCCATCATTCAAGGACGAATGATCCTGAATGGGGGAGAATAAAACACCCAAGCTCTTGGCCTTGCAAAAAAATTTTTAGTTTCTGAGCATGTTGTCCATGGTATGATTGGGAATGCAACTCGTACGCTTTGGATATGAGTGGTACCCATTTTTCCCTTCCCTCTCATACCTTGAACAACCTAAGAGGTTAGCATTCTGCCCTCTATACAACTTGTCCTTCCCTCACTCATATACAAGAGTACAAGTTGTACCTAGGTGAGTAGTATGGTCCTTCGCATATAGTATAGAGTGGAATTTTTATGGGTACGAGGGTTGTGAATGGTTAGGGTGTGATTCGTACCCTTTGGATATGACTCAAGGGTGTGTAGTAGTATCAAGATCAGTAAAGATGACCTGGGTGGATCCTAGGGTACGATTCATGGTACCACTCATACACTAGGGTACGATTAACTCAAGTGAGTCATACCCACCTAGACGACCAATTTTCAGCTTTTAACTAGGGGCCTTGTTATCATTTCCTAAATCCTAAACCGTAATTCCCCTCACTATATAAGGATATATAGCCTTCTTAAACAAATTTTGAGTGGATCAAATATCCTAAACTCTCTCTCTCAAATACTCTTTGGAATATTATAGGCTAGGGTTTGAAGGGTGTGCATCAAGTGGCAACAAAGAGTCAAATTTCTTGGTGGATGATCTTGCTTAATGCATGTAAATCTTTCCCTTGTTGAATAACTCTAAATCCATGTATTTTACACTTGGATTAGTAAGTGTACATGGTGATTTTGAAAGCAAATGAAAAGTGTTTTGTTGCCTAACGATGAATAATGTTGATTCTTGCTTAGATTTATGGTTACATATGTTATTGATGATAATTTACATATGTAGGTGCTTCTTGTATGTGGTTTAACATGAGGGTCTTGAGTAACCCTAATATTGATGATTTCTACCATGAAAATAGCCTTGTTAAAGGTATGCACACAAGTTGTTTGTGAAAATGTCTAAGTAAATTGTCTAGTTACATATTGGTGATGTTTTGAACTAGGTAAATGGCCCAATAAACATGAGTGATTTATAATTGATATTATTAAGACATTAAGAAAAATGTATTGTATAATTGATAACCTTTTTGGATTTATGACTAATAAGGGGATTGAAATTCCTAATCACGAAAGTTGATTTGAATAGTGTGTTGAACAAAAATATGGTGATAATGTGGTATAAGTTTTCTAATGAAATATAAATGGTTATGTGGGTCTTAATGACCATAAATGTAATTGATGATGAATTGAATCAGGGCATTTAGTCTATCAAAGTGATTAGTGGTTAAATGTCTTTGTGAAAGTCAAATGTGTATCTATGGTATTGGTCTAGTGGAAATAAATGAGATAAGATATTGTGAATAAATGTGAACTCTTGGTTAATAGTTGGTAAAGTCCTTGTTTTCCATGCAAGGAGTAAGTGGTTATCCTTGATAGTTGGTTGGCTAAATGGGCCATTGTCCTAAAAATATGAACTTGAATTGTGTTTGAATAAAATGGTCTTTATATGAATAGTAATGAGGAATGATTGGTTCTTTGAGGTCTTGGTGACAAAAAATAAACTTTCATTGAGTTATGAACTAAGGCCTTAGGCCTATCTATATGATTAATGGCAAATTTGGGTCAGTATGGACTATGTGGTTGTCTATAGTGTTGATATATAGCCTTGGTTGCTAGAATTACTTAAATGCGTTCATGTCCTTATGTGTTGAATTGTATGGATATTGATATGTGAGTATAGAGGGCTAGATTCCAAATGTCGATTATTGATGATATAAGATGTATGTTTGTTTGTGGTCTGAGTCCACATACCGTACCATAGGAGGTGTGCCAGTTTATGGTCCAAGTCCACTTACCGTAGGAGGTGTGCCATTTTGTGGTCTGAGTAAACTCACTGTGGGAGTTAGGTAGTGGTCCAAACCCACTTACCATATGAGTTGAATTGGTTTGTAGTCCAAGTCCACTTACCATATAAGGCATATTGGTTTGTGGTCCAAGTCCACTTACCATACAAGGCGTGTTAGTTTGTGGTCAAAGTCTATTTACCATACAAGGCGTGTTGGTTTATGGTCCAAGTCTACTTACCATACAAGGCATGTCGGTTCGTGGTTTGTATTCACTTACCATAAGAGGTTTGTTGGTTCGTGGTTTGTGTCCACTTACCATATATGGTATATCAGTTTATAGTTCGTGTCCACCTATCATATAAGATGTATTGGTTTGAGGTTTGTGTCCTCTTTCCTATTGTAACATTGAAACCCTATGTGGCTAAAATGTAAGCGTGGAAGATTAGGAAGCCCTTCACTTTATTTCTCATGAATAAATGATTCGAGAATGCATGTTATGAATTATTCCATGGTTTGGCATGTTGTGTAACTATATGTACATGTATATTCATATATTCCTATACTTATGTAAATGTTATTGTATATGATGGATTGACATTGATTTGAACAAATGTACTATTTTATCCTTATCCTTAGGTTACATACTACTGCTCCAACCGCTAACCGTCTCCAGATTCTACATCCCCATGCGGCATAGGGGTTGGAGCTTTATCTTCTTTTCCTTCATAGTGACCAAGGGTTCGGGCGGATCATGTGTGATATTGAAGTGGTAAGATTCATTCTTTGGAAGGCACATATTTCGTAGTCTCTTTACCTTATATTTTAGACTTGATGTTGGCTATTGTCGGGGGCATGTCCTGACATATGTTCATATATTTAGACTTCGGATTTGTATAGAGGTGTTGTAGATGACTGTGGACTTGAGAATATTGGTTAGATGATGATTCTAATAAAGTGCATAGATATTTTTAAGTTACGGCTTGTAGTATGTTTTCTGCTATCTTATTATATGGTTGGGATTTATCCAATCTTTGTGATTTATATTAATAATTAGGTTGGCTTATCGGGGAGACCTCTAGTTTATGTGAGCTTGGGGTGCCCATATGACATGGCCCAATTTTGAGTCATGCCGTATTCTAGCATTGTTACTATAGCTATTATAGCTATTACTGTCACAAAACCCCATTTTACTTTTTGTAATTTTCAATTACATTAGCAAGCTCATAATAGATTTTGACCTATTTCTCTATCGACCCCAACCTGTTTAGGTTCTATATTTGACAAGTGTCCGCTTTATACTTTCTTTGAGGTGTAATTAAGGCTACATCAATGGGTGAGGTCATTTATATATTGTACTTGGTAGACCAATGTTAGAGTCTTTGGATGTCTTTATTATATGTATGATCTTAATGTGTCGTCAGCCAGATTTTTCTTTATTTGATTCGGGATTCACTTATTCTTATGTTTCTACTTATTATGCACCATAGTTAAGTTCTTTTGGATTTCCTTATTTGTGCCATTATGTGTATCTACTCCCTTGGTTGATTTTTTGGTTGTGGATTGGGTTTATAGATCATGTGTTATGACTATTCGTGAGTTTAAAACTCGGGCTGAACTTATTATGTTAGATATGGTGGATTTTGATGTGATTTTAGGGATAGACTGGTTATCCCGCTATCATGCGATCATGGATAGTTTCGCCAAGACCGTTACCTTAGTCATGCTCGAAAAACCCTCAGTTGTGGGACAGGGATCTTTTAGTCGCATGTCGATAGGGATTATTTCTAATATTAGGGATATGAGACTCATATTAAGGGGTTGCGAGTCTTAACCCACTTATATTCATGATATTAGTGTTGAGATTTCATCCCCCTTGACTTTGTTCCTATAGTCCGTGATTTTCTAGATGTTTTTTCTATTGATCAGTAGGTCTTTTTTCTGAGCATGGTATTAAGTTTATTATAGATCTTGAGTCAGGCACCCAACCTATTTCTATGGCACCTTACCGTATGGATCCTCCCAATTTTAAGGAACTAAATTCTTAGCTTTAGGATCTTTGAGGTAAGGGTTTCATAAAGCCTAGTATATCTCCTTGGGATGATCATATCTTGTCCGTGAAGAAAAGGATGGTTTCTTTTATATGTGTATTAATTACAGGCACCTTAATAAGGTGATGGTAAAGAATAGATATCCTATGCCTCACATTGATGACTTATTTGACCAGCTTAAAGGAGCAGTGATGTTCGCAAAGATTTGACTTAAGGTCTGATTACCATCAGGTAAGGATTTGGGATGAGGACAACCCAAAGATAGCCTTCAGGACTCACTATATCCATTATAAGTTCTTGGTGATGTCCTTTAGGTTGATAAATGCCCCAGTAGTATTCATGGATCTGATGAAAAACGTGTTCAGAACTTATTTGGATTCCTTCATGACTGTGTTCATCGAAGACATCCTTACGTATTTGAGGAGTAGGGAGGAGCATATGTAGCATTTCAAGATTGTGCTCTAGACTTTAAGAGATCATAAGATTTTTACCAAATTCTCAAAGTGTGAGCTCCAGCTCAAGTTGATGACATTCTTAAGGCATGTGGAATCTAAAGATGGGATTATCGTAGACCCAGCAATGATTGAGGCTATTCACGATTGGACTTGGCCTATATTTTCATCTGAGGTTCGTAGTTTTATCTGTTTGGATGGTTACAATAGGATATTCATTCAGGGTTTTGCTACTTTTGTAGACTAGTTTGACCTGAAAAGAGGTTCATTTCAAGTGATTTAAAGAGTGTGAGTTAAGATTTTGAAAGTTCAAGGGTTTTATCACTTCATCTCCTATATTGGCTCTTCCTATTGAGAGTGAAAGATTTACCATGCATTATGATATTTACGGTGTTGGTTTGGGTTGTGGTTTGATGCAGTAGGGCTAACTTATTGTGTATGCATTGAGGCAGCTGAAGGTGCATGAGTGCAATAACCTCGCTCATGATTTGGAGTTGGCAATGGTAGTTTTTGCACTTAACATTTGGAAGTATTATCTTTATAGCATGTATTGTGGGATCTACATTGATCATCGTAGTCTTCAGTATCGTATTACCCTGAGATATCTTAATTCTAGGAAGCATAGATGGATGGAGTTGTTAAAGTATTATGACATTCTTATTTTGTATCATCCAAGTAAGGCAAACGTGGTAGAAGATGCCTTGAAATGGAAGGCGGTGAGTATGGGTAGTTCGGCTTCTATTTCAGTTTCTGGGAGGCTGTTGGAATGGGACATTAAGTCCTTATCTAACTTGACGTGTGACTTGATGTTTCTGATTCCAGAAGGATCTTTGCTACTGTTGAGGTGAGGTCTACCTTATTTAGGTAGATTCGGGGTCTCCATCTCGAGGATAGAGGGCTCTGTGTTATCCACAATCGGGTGCTAAGTGGTGAGTCCAGGAAAGATACTACAGATTCTGAGGGTATTCTGAGATATAATGGTTGCATTTATGTTTCGAGGGTTGTGACTTGATTTAGTTAATATTGTGTAAGGCTCATAGCTTTAGATACTCTATTTAGCCTAGGACAGCTAAGATGTATAGGAATTTGAGGCAGCACTACTAGTGTAGTGGTATGAAGAGATATGGTGGATTCTATAGCTCGTTTGCCTATGTTATCAGTAGGTGAAGTTTGAGCATCAGAGGCCTGGTGTCCTGATCCAGAGATTGACAATTCCAGAGTGGAGTTAAAGCATATCACCATGTACTTTTTTAGTGGTTTGCCTTGCATCTCCTATGGTTCAGACGGCATTTGGATCATTATAGATCGGTTGAGCAAATTGGCACATTCCCTTCCTATTCAACTGTCTATCAATGTTGATAGGTTATCCGGTATCTATGTTTGTGAGATAGTTTTACTGCATGGAATGCCTATATCTGTCAATTCAGATCGAGGCTCGGTATTCACTTCTTGTTTGTGGAGAGCTTTTAAGGAGGAGTTGGGTACTCAAGTGGATCTTAGTTCCACTTTTCACCCTCAAACTGATGGGCAGTTGGACCAGACTATTCAGGTTCGTGACAATATGCTCTGAGTTTATATATAGACTTTGGAGGTCAGTGGGAGTAGCACTTAGCATTGGTAGAGTTTGCATATAATGATAGATATTATTTGAGTTTTTAGATGTTGACATTTGAGGCACTATATGGTAGACATTGTCAATCTCCAATCAAATGGTTTGAGACCTCAGAGGTTAGATCCTTTGGTACTAAGTTTCCTTGGATTCATTGGATGACTTAGGGTGATTCATGATATGTTGAAGGTAACTCAAAGTAGGTAGAAGGCTTATGTAAATCGTTGACTTTGTGCCTTGCGATTTGGAAACGCCCTGAGTTTTTACCCTTAGAATATTCCTGAGTTTGAGTATTCTAGACATCATACGACTTGTGCTTACTAGTCGTATGACGTGGGTACGGTTTAGGGGATCTTTGTCATATGATAATCAGTGTAATCTAGGATTCATTCTGTCCAAGGCACGAGTGAACATCATACTAGTCGTATGATGATGGTACGAGATAGTTTATGGACTTGTGTGATTCTTAGTGTGTCAAGCCTTTTGTAGGCTGCCTAAGGTATATTTTATGGGTACCAATCGTATGATTGGATATGGGTTGGTCCTTGTGGTCGTATGTTGGACAAGATTGGAGTCCAACATTCTGTCTAGGGTACGAGTGTTGGGTACCACTCGTATGTAGTGTGTACAAGTTGGGAGGGAGTCGTACCCTCCTGCGCATATTTTTTAGCTTTAAAACTGAGGACAATTTAGACATTTCCTACCCCAGAATCCTTAAGACCCCACGTCTTAAAACACATAGTAGCCTTTCATAACACACTTTGAAAGATCAAAACACACCTAAAACACTCTCAAATCTCTCTCGAGGCTCTTGGTTCCAGAAAGACTAAGGTTTCTCCAATACAATCAATTTGGGGCTTTGTCATGACCCAACTTCTCAGGTCATGATGATGCCTACCATAACCCACCAGTAAGCAAGACGGCCCGTAGTCCAGAATGACTGGTAACAGACTACTCAATAATAGAAGGAAAAGAATGTGAAATATATGAAATAAAGATCAGTACATAAAAGAATCTCAAAACCTGGTGGTACCAGTACAAGAGCTTTTAATATAACAAAGTATAAAAGTGAAATATCAAGAGAAATACAATGATACAACTTATCTTCGAATAAAACTTAGATACTAGTCCAATACATAAGAGAGAGATAAGTAATGTTCTAAATGTCAAGAGCTCACTCTAAGTCTCTGAACAAGGGCTGCTCCACATGATGCACACATTAATGACGATAACCCCGTACTATGATCTGCAGGCTTCAATAGTGTAGTATGAGTAACAAATGAATGGCACTCAGTAGGCTACTTCCAACTAAGCTCCAAAGATAAAGCAGATATACAACATATAAGCAGAATGGAAACTACACCCAAGAGTGCAGAAATCATATGACAAGTCAATAAGATAATAAGGAACAACTATTCTATTCATGTCTAAGATTCTAACATAATAAGACTGAGAAAGTACTAGGGTAACTATCCTATTCCAGATACATTCAATATACGTCAATGCTATACCATATATCCCACGTCAATATACAAACAAAGAGAGAAAGAAAGATATATAGTAATATGCAAGGCAAAGATACAACTATACAATATGAACAACAAAAGATAGGATATGTGGTAGTATCATAGCTTTATATAGCCTGATATATATATATATATATATATATATATATATATATATATATATATATTCATGTATAAGAATATGAGGTCATCTCAAAGCATGACCTATATCATTATATTCTTATTTTAAGACCTCATTACAATACTATCAAGATTTAAATACTATCATACTTGGGGTTACTAATGCACATAGATAAACATGAAATAATCAATCATAATAATACAATCATAAGATAGAAGGGGCCGAAAACGTACCTCAATTCCTAATACCAGATCAATGACCAATCTTTCATAAGCTAGCCATAATAATAAGACTTGACAATGCAATTGAAAAGGAAGGAAGATTTTTGGAAATAAAAAGCTGGTTTTGAGTGATTCAAGGATAGAGAAAGGAACACAAGATTTCTTTCCTGCTATTATAAAGGGAAGAAGGACTATATTGAAGATTAAAAGAATTTAGAATGATGAAGTATTTTGGTTGGAAAATCAAGATGATATTGGCTGAAGCTGCAGAGTTATTCTAGCAGAATCAATTCCAGAAGCAAGGGGATGCTGAGGACTTCTTAATGTTGGATGCACTACCAACTGTTATATCAGAAGGGCAAAATGCAGAATTGAAGGGGATTCCAATATTAGAGAAAATAAAGATTGCAGTCATGGGTTTGAATAGAAATATAGTTGCAGGTCCAGATGGTATAACTGGTGCTTTCTTTCAGGACGCTTGGGATATCATATCTAAAGATCTTCATCAGATGGTAATTGCTTTTTTTCTTTAGTTATGAGCTACCAAGGTTTATCACTCACACTAATCTGGTACTTCTACCAAAGAAATTAATGGTCAATAATTTTCCAGATCTAAGGCCAAAAGCACTTAGTAATTTTGTTAATAAAATATTTTCAAGAATTATTCAAGAAAGAATTAAGTGTATGTTGCCTAATATAGTATCTGAGGAGCAAACTGGATTTGTACATGGTAGAAGTATAGCTAAGATCATATTGGTAGAGAAAGAAATAGTGTCTGAAATTAGAAAAAATGGAAATCCTCTAAATATGGTCATGAAATTGGACATGATGAAAGCCTATGATAGAGTAGAATGGATTTTTCTAACAAAAGTACTGAGGAAGATTGGTTTTTGTGATGAAATCATATGTATGATTTTCAGATTATTATCTAATAACTGGTACTTCTTATTGCTAAATGGACAACCTAGAGGTTTTTTTAGGTCTTCTAGGGGTCTTAAGTAAGGGGACCCTCTTTCTTCTACTTTATTCATCATTGCAGAAAAAGTCCTTTCTAGAGGACTAAAAGCATTGATGGGTAGAAAGGAGTTTAAGATATTTGGAATGCCTAGAGGAAGTCCTAAAATCAATCATCTTGCCTTTGCAAATGACATGATAATTTTGTGTAAAGCTGAGCTAGGTACTTTACAATTACTAACAAATACATTGGAAAAATATGAGGAGGTGTCTGGAAAGAGAATTAACAAGGATAAGAGTGCTTTGTATTTTTATGATAAAGTGTCTAACGGAGCAACAGTAATGGAAGAAGTGACTAATAGAATTTTGAGGAAGGATTTTCCACTCAACTACCTAGGATGTCCAGTATTCTACAAGAGAAAGAAGAAGAAGTACTATCAACAAATTATGAATAGGATCAGTAGCAAATTACAATCTTGGAAAGGAAAGCTTTTATCTTTTGGTGGGAGAGATGTTCTAATCAAGCATGTGCTTCAAAGTATTCCTATTCATTGTTTGTCACTCATGATCCTCCTAACAATGTGTTACTTGCTTTTCAAAAATGTTTTGCTAAGTTTTTCTAGAGTAGTAATATAGAAGGGAAAGGTAGGCATTGGGTGGCTTGGTCAAAGCTATGTGTGCCAGAAGAGGAAGGAGATTTAGGTTTTAGAAGGCTACCAGATGTATCAACAACTCTTTTTTGTAAGCTATGGTGGAATTTTAGAACCAAGAGTTCTATATGGAGAGAATTTATGTTGAACAAGTACTGCAGGAAGTTACATCCTAAAGAAGTTATGTGGAAATCAGGGGGAGGATCTCAAGTTTGGAAAAAAATTCTTCAAGTGAGGGACCTCATTGATCATCTGATAGTATGGAAGATAAGGGAAGGAGATATTAATATTTGGTATGATAATTGGATTGGTATTGGATATTTATATTTTATTATGGAGGAGAGTAGGGAATGGGATGGTCGGCAAAAAAAAGTCAAAGATATGATAAAAGAGGGTCAGTAGAATGTAGTAATGATGAAAGAATTGTTTATTGAAGAGATTGTGGATCACATATGGTAGAAAGTGAGTATTTCATAACAAACATTACAGAAGGACAAAGCAGTATGGTCAGTTGATGCAAGGGGAAAGTTTAGTGTCAAGTCAGCAAGGCACTATATCATACAGAGAGAGGCTCCTAATGAATTTTACAAGCAGCTATGGATTAAGGGTTTACCATTCAAGATAGTATTCTTTATGTGGGGAATGCAGAAAAGGAATATTTCAGTGGATACTCCCATTAGGAGGTGGGGAGTAGAGGGTCCCTCTAAGTGCTGGTGCTGCCAAAATCCAACAAAAGAGACAGTGTCTCATGTGTTACTAAGATCAAATTATGCTAACAGGATCTGTCCTATTTCTCTTCTATTGTAGGTATAAATATTCAAGGACTGAGTCTGAGGAATACAATATATGCATGATGGAATGCAGATGTGAAATTGAGGGAGAGAGTATATTTCATAGCAATGCCAGGGATTATAATATGGGAACTATGGAGAAGAAGAAATGCACTAAAGCATGAAGGAAAGGCAGTGTCAGTACATAGGATGATTATGAATGTCATAGACACTTGAGAATGCTTCTTAAGGTTAGAAAACCTACTCTTGAGTTCTCAGTGGAATGGCCAGACATCATGCAGCAACTTAGTTAATTAAAGCCTAAAATTAAAGTAACTCCGATGCTATGGGAATATCCATAAAATGGTTGGGTCAAGTACAATACAGATGGAGTCTCTAAGTGCAATCCAGGAAGGGCATTTTTCTTGAGAGATGAAAATAGAGATCTATTATATGCAGCAGGCTCAACAATTGAGGATATAACTAGCATGGAAGTAGAGGTATTGGCTATATTGAATGCATCTAGGCATTGTAACTCATCTGAACATGATAAAGTGATTATTCAGACTTATTCGTTACTAAAGAAAAAGATGTTAAGTAAGGAGTGGGATATACCATGGAAAGTAGAAAACATAATAGTGCAAATATGGAGCCTACTTTCACATAAGCAAGTGCAGATAGTACACAAATACAGAGAAGGCAATCAATTAGCAGATTATTTAGCTAACATCAACTTCCAAGCTCAGGCAGAAGGATCATTAACATTGATAAGTACCAATCTTCCTACCCGAGGCTATAACTATCAAAGAAGTAAACCGACTGGACAGGCTATGCTAAGTTTATCCACATACATCAACAGTTCAGGGAAACAAAAAAGGGGATTTTCTACTTAGCCTAATAAACTAGCCAACAAAAATGACTCTCAGTAGATCAGGGGACCTTTGGTTAGATCTTCATTGCAAGCAACCTAGGAGTTTGACACTATCCATTTACATGCGGGTCTGAGCTTTTCATGTAAATCTCCCTCCCTTCCATAATTGGTCAAGATGTGTTATGTTATGTTAAAGTACCATTAATGGAGGTAAAAAGGATAAAGGGATTAGCTTACCAGGATTGTATGTCAAACCTCAGCGGACTAGACCCTATTTCTTAGCACCAAAAAGCATTTCACAATCCCTTACTCTGGAGAACTCAGCTGTGAATGAGAAGAAATTAGTTTTAAGCACACTACTTCTTAGCACTAAAAAGCATTTCACAATCCCTTACTCTGGAGAACTCAGTTGTGAATGAGCAAAAATTAGTTTTAAGCAGAATTACAAAGATAAAAATTAAGGTAGAAAAGGGGATTTCGCTTACTCTTGTAGCTGGAGATGGATCCACCTCAGCTAAACCATGGCACGGTGTTGATGACCCACAGAAGAAGAAGAAGAAGAAGAAAGAATTGAGGATTGAACAAGGAAGTCATTGGAGGAGATACGGCGAGTGGAAGTGGAGTGAGCTAATCTTAGCTCAAATAAGAAAACCTACAGCATTTTTATATGTGTGTGTTATGGAACGGGTCAATTTTTTGGGCCGGTCTGTTATGGCTTTATTTTGTGTTGTAATTTGGATGGGTTGGTCCATTCATAAACTTTGTTTTGATTAATTAATAAAAAGCAAAAATTAAACCAAAAAAATCCATAATAATAATCATAACAATGATAATAATGATATCAATAATAGCGTGAATAACCTGCTACTCCCGACAACTAAATACCTAGTCGAGCCTATGCGTACACCCACCGCCCCAGGCTCGAAAGGTTCAATCAATATACAACAACACAAGGGATATTCTTCACCCATATATATGCAACCGTCCCATACCGGATGAAAAATATAGGTGCATACTGGTGATAGGCCATACGCATGGAGGAATGAATGCAAAGTACACAATCAATATCACAACTCCTCATAATTGTCCTCATTAGGACTATCAGCATCGTAACCAAACTCTGGCCTTTCCATGTATCAAAAAATCATCAATAGTATCCTCCCGCCTTTCCGGGTATCAACATATCATCAATATATCCTCCGGCCTTGCAAGGTATCAACATATCATCAATATATCCTTTAGCCTTATCGGGTATCACCATATCATAAATATATCCTCTTGCCTTGTCGGGTATCAATATCAACACAACAGTATCCTCCGGCTTTGTCGAGTATCAGTATCATCACAATAGTATCCTCTGGCCTTGCCGGGTATCAATATAATCACAATAGTATCCTATGGCTTTGTCGGGTATCACTATCATCACAATAGTATCCTCTGGTTTTGCCGGGTATCAATATCATCAAATAGTATCCTCTGGCTTTGCTGAATATCAATATCATCATAATAGTCATTGCTGAATAACATGCACTAAAATACTCATAAACATAATCATATTACCATAGAATATCTATCTAGTCAATACTTCCCAACTACTCGTTATTAGCTAAGCAACACTAATTAATATAAAATCACTAGTTCGCTAGTCATCATATAACCTCTAGTTATTAGCCTAAACATTATCCTTCACATAATCCTTATTCATGGGATAGCAACTAGCCACTATTTATCTAATAGCCAACATCTAACATCTAGTCAAGGTTCATTACTAGACCAATATCGTCATTTATCCACCATTCATTATTATAACTAAACACCCTATATCTGTTAATCATTACTAGATAACACATTACTACTTGTCACCTAACCATATTTTATTAACTGACACCATTTATTAACTAACCATCATTAGCTACCATGTTTCAGCAAAGCAAGATACATTAACTAATAAATTAGATTCCTATCCATCAAGTGATATAGTCCCCTAATAGACAACTAGTTACCACATAGCTTAATCATCTAACTAGAAGAGCAGTCATAAGATCATATCTCAGATATGATCACATCATTTATAATGGTAAATAATCATGAAAGTAATAAATCTATGCATACCATCACCAGTATTCATTCAGTGGAATAATAAGAATCATACCGCATCTTCCTCCGTCCCATACAGGAGAGATGTGTATACAAAAATATACATATTCATATTCATAAAGTGTAATCATGTCATCTATAATGATAATCACTTCTCGTCTATTCAATCAACATCATAGGACGGTCCTTGGCCCATTAATTTATCCAAAATAATCACAATGAAATAATAACGGCCTTAGGCCTATACACATATCTAGGACTCATATCAATAATCATATTTAAAAGTCATAGCATATCTCTAATCATCTCACATATAGGAGGAATCTCACTTATAGGAGGCATAATATCAATAAGCATGTAATCATCTCTCACATAAGAGGCATCTCACATATTGGAGGTATAATATCAATAAGCATGTAATCATCTCTCACACAAGAGGCATCTCACATCTAGGAGATATATTATATATAGACATGTAATCACCTATGGGATATCTTATATCAATAGGTCATACATCATGACTACGAGGAATATCACTTCTCTAGGCCAATTTACATATCCAAGAGAAACATCGTCTTTATAGTTCCAATAATCATGACTAAAGGAAATAGAAACTGTATAGCCAAATCATCAAGTCTAAGAGGAATTAGTATCTCTAGAGGCCATTCATCAAGTCTAAGAGGAAATGTCATCTCTATAGGCCATATAACGTACTGGGAGGAATATTATCTCTAAATGCCCAATATCACTTCCACAAGGAGTACCACAACCATAACTCAAAATCCACAATCCGGGAACATCAATAAATATTACCAAGTTATGAAGTAACCTTATTCTAAGGTTTACTAGCCTCATCTATGTCTAACGTCTGCACTAAGTCCACAAGACTTAGCATAAACTTAGGCCTAAGTGGGCCGAACGATCCCACTTCTAATCCACAATTTCCCTAATTTGGCATACTATGCCTAAACTAGGCTAAGGTATCTAGTTCATCTACAAGTTGTCAAGTAAGCCGTATTCAAGCCTAAGATAGAAACTTCGATTAGAAACAAGGGTACTCAAGTCAACTTTACACAACTTATGGTTTTAATACTAACACACTAGCCCAATAAGGCTAAATATACAAATCAAGATTCAAATGCTAAAACCATATTTCAAACATAGCATTATATCATATCCATGCTATAATTAATGTAAACTAAAGAGGAAAGGTAATAGGATACAAAAGGGTTATAAACATGCCATCTTACGGGTCCAAAACCATCATCAAATCCCCAAACATCAACAATCAAGGTCAAGTCATCCTACTTATAATCAAGCCTAACATCCATATTCACACGCAACATATATCACACATCATCTAAGAAGAAAAGTAGACAGAATCCTACCTCAAGGACAAACTGTAAAACCTCACTTCATGCACCACATGCTCATCTTTACTTTAAAATCCTCAAAATACCATCACGCTATCAAACCATAATCTACTCATCAATACAAGTCTAATGATACCCATCTTGGACTATTTTGCTTGGGGTCCAAAAATGACACAAAACCCTAAGTGGGTTCCACATATGAAAAATGAGTTTTGGAGACCAACCCAATGTTCACACATAAATAAGAAATCATAGCCTTCAAAGAATGGATGAAAACTAAGCATACTTTGGGCAAAAATCAAGCTCTAAGCTAAAAATTGGGGTTTTGGGTCCAAACTAAGAAATTCAAGAATGAATTTAACAAAATTCATACCTTAATCTTGAAGATAATCGCGATACAAGATGATAATTAATCTCCCAAGTCACCCCCCCTTTCTATGACTAATTTTGAGTTATTACACTCCTTTTGGGGTTTTTAGGTCTAAATGGTGAAGGAAAAATGCCCCAAATGCATCCTGAACCCTTTATATAGCCCCTACATCTAAAGAGATATTGCTATCATAGTCATACAAGCATTAATCGCGCTACCCGCGATCGCTACACTCTTGGCCACGATCGCAGTTGCACCAGATGACAATAAACTTAAAAATAAGTTTTTGACTCTTGGAACTCATCCAAAAAGCAAAGAACATCATTCAATAGTGAATTTTGAGTGTAAACCACCTTTCGAATCCTTTGGAATCATTAAAACTTTCATCGAAGAACATTTAGGCAAAAAGTAGGGCTCACACCTATAGTTTCATCACTTTTTATAAAATTTGCTCAATAGCCAAAAATAAGTCTGGGGCCTTAAGACCTGAACCAAGGGTCTCCCTAGCCTAAAATCGATGATCTGAACTCAATGGAAAAGTCAGATTTTCAATCCGAGGTTATTTCGATCAAATATAGGTCCCACACCCATTCTTTCTAATTTTTAACTTTCTAACCAATAGGTCAAAATAAGCTCGGGTGCATTAGGACCCGAACCAAAGGTCTACCTAGACTAAAATTGATATTCTGAATCTGCTGGCACAATCAAAATTTGCAGCCGAGATTGTTTCACTAAAGTTTTCACCCGGTGGCCATTTGAACCAGCGAAGACTTCTAAACAGGGAATTGGCTCTTAAAAACAAATGAATTGCCCGGTAACTGAACCGTCAATCCCAGTAAATCATAAATGACTTGGGGAAGCTATGGCGAAGATCAAAGGGTGAAGATAAGAATAAATATGGAAAATGATCTGAACGTTCATTACAATATCTACTACTAAAAGGACTTTTGTCCCTGAAAGTCAACGAATAAAAAGAATCTCAAAAGCTCAAAAGGATGGGGTACTAGGCCCGCATCTTCCAAGCATAAATTCCTAGATAAACTTAGTGGAGATAAAACACTTGTAAGGGATTTTGCCACAAGTATCCCTTTTTCAACCAACACTCTCATTCTATTTCAAAAATAGCCAACTCAACTGAACTGCTAACTGGCCTCCAACTGAACTAAAAAGAATTATACACACATATCTGAATCACATCACGCTGACAAAATTACTATATCCATATAAATAAACAAAGTCTCATCCCAGCCAAAATCAAACCAACACATGAGTCATAAAACCGACTCCAAATCAAAAAATAATATTCCTTTACCTTTTTTGCACCTGCTATCTACTCCAAGCCAAGAGGAAAATTATTTGGGTCTCGTCCACATAGTCTCATCACAAAGAACTCAAAGAACTAAAGCTGATCTGCTGAAAGTCCATAAGGCAAATATAAGAATAAGCTTATAAGGCATTATTTGGGCATACAAATGGAGATAATCACGGAATGCAATCCATGCCAATGCTGCAACTAGTACAGATGAAAATCAAACTAAAATCTTGAAATCCAAGGTATAGCTACTATTATTGAATGTTCACTCTAGGATGTATCCTCCACCGAGAATAAAGACATACAAAATCCAACTCAAGAATATTACTTCCGCTGAGTAAATTATCAAAAACTCCCAAAGAAAGTTGAAACTTGAGGTTAAAACTGAAATAACCAATACGAGGCCCATGGGCTATGCTTTAAACACTTATCAACTATAATCCAACCAAAATCTATTAGATCGAATAGGCAACTACGGAGTAGGCTCAACCAGCCTATGAATAAAATCTAAACAAGGACAAATCTATAACAAAAGTTGCACAAGCTCTACAACACCAAACTGAAATCTCAATACCAAGGCTGAACCACTCAATGTAAAATATCTACATCAAAATTAAAAATGAGTAGGCATTAATGCTCCAAATTGCCCTTCTAAGGAGTCAAAATCCAAAATTGGACCAATAAGGCTATATCAATGTCAACTATCTCAAATCGACTCTAGTATCCAGATCAGACATATCCGAGATAAATCATACCAAGCCATAGATAAGACATATCTAGATAGCAAAATCACCATAAGGAGAACCAGTGACTGATAACAAAGGCAACCAACTCTATATCGGATGGAGGAACCGGAATATAGCCAGAAAATAGGAATCATGCCAAAGGACAAATCACTAGCTGATTAGCTGGAGGGCGTGAAATATCCAAACATACTCAAATACTTCCCAAGGATGAAAATCACACCAAAAATGGAAAAAGCTATAGCAACTCAGAAAAATGCAACTTAAACCAGAAACTAACCAATCCAATACTCTATCTAGGCAAAGAAATAGCCACAAGAACATATCATCAAGGAGACTCACTCCACCAAGCCTTACTAGGCCGAACAAATATTGAAATGCGGATTTCCTGAATCCACCCAAGAATAACATCATTGAATAATAAATACCAATCTCAAAACCAAGGTCTGAGAGAGTACCAACAACTTGAAATAAAGAGTTTCTAATTTTCTAACGCAAGAAGTAATCACTGGAAAGGCCACCTGCCTTTGACTTTTCAACTTTACTAGACAAAATTATATCATAATGATAAAGGAGTATTAAATCCCCACACTAACATAGCAATCCATCACAAGGGAATGAACCCAACATACCAATGAGATAAATCCATAACATCTCAATATCAAATATCAAAATCGCTATTGGATGAAGAAATAGCTATAAACGAAGAACGAACCTCAAACTGGTCCATCTCACAAATAGGTTATACCAAAAAAATAGCCTAAACAAAAACTTTCACAACGCAAGAGGCAAGTATAAGAATCTCAAACTCAAAAATTGGTAACATAACTAAATTGGTGACTCAAAAACATAAAGAATTGTAGAAGGTTAACTTACCTTCGATTCCATTATACATCCTCAAAATTGATGTAATACAGCTAACCAAGAGGGAACAAAGTCAACCTCACCATGCTAGGGGAAAGAAAAGTGAAATATCAAGAGAAATACAATGATACAACTTATCTCTGAATACAACTAAAAGACTGGTTTTATACATAAAAAAGAGATAAGTAATGCTCCGAACATCAGGATCTCACTCTAAGTCTCTAAACCAGGGCTTCTCCATATGATGTACATATCAATGATGATAACTCATACTATGATCTATAGGATTTAGAAGTGTAGTATGAGTACTAAATGAATGGTACTCAATAGGCTACTGCCAACTAAGCTCCAAAGATAAAGCAGATATATACAACATATAAGCATAATGGAAACTACACCCAAGAGTGCGGAAATCATATGACAAGTTAATAAGATAATAAGGAACAACTATCCTATTCATGTCCAAGAGTCTAACATAATAAGACTAAGGAAGTATCAGGGTGACCTATTCAATTCTAGCTACATTCAATATACGTCAATGTTATACCGTATATCCCTGGTCAATATACAAATAAAGAGAGAAAGAAAGATATCTAGTAATATGCAAGCAAAGATACGACTATACAATATGAACAACAAAGGATGGGATATGCGGTAGTATCATAGCTTCATATAGCTTGATATATATATATATATAAGAATATGAGATCATCTCAAAGCATAACCTATATCATCTTATTCTTATTTTAAGACCTCATTACAATACTATCAAGATTTAAATACTAGCATACTCGAGGTTCCTAATCCACATGGCTAAACATGAAATAATTGTGCATAACAATGCAATCATAAGATAGGAGAGGCCAAAGACGTACCTCAAATCCTGATACTAGATTAATGACCAATCTATCATAAGCTAGCCATAATAACAATCATAATAATAATAATAATGATATTAATAATAGCACGAATAACTAGCTACTCTGGATAATAAAATACCTAGCCGAGCCTATGCAGATCTCCACTACCCAAGGCTGAGAAGGTTCAATCAACATAAAATAACACAAGGCATATTCTTCACCCATATATATACAACGGTCCTATACCTAATGATAAATATAGGTGTATACTGGTGATAGGTGATATACATAGAGAAATGAATGCAAAGAACACAATCAATATCATAACTCATCATAACTGTCCTTATCAATACTATCATAATTGTAATTAACCTCTGTCCTTGCCGTGTATCAACACATCATCAATAGTATCCTCCAGCCTTGCCGGGTATCAACACATCATCAATATATCCTCCAGCCTTTTAGGGTATCAAAATATCATCAATGTATCTTTCAGCCTTACTGGATATCAACATATCATAAATATATTCTCTGACCTTGTCTGGTATCAATATCAACGTAATAGCATCCTTCAACTTTATCGAGTATCAATATTATCACAATAGTATCCTTTGGCCTTGTCGGACATCAATATCATCACAATAGTATCCTCTGGCTTTGTCGGCTATCAATATCATCACAATAGTATCCTATGGTTTTACTGGGTATCAATATCATCATAATAGTATCCTTCAGCTTTGCCAGGTATCAATATCATAATAATAGTCATTGTTAAATAACATGCACTAAAATACTCATAAACATAATCATATTAAAATAGAATATCTATCAAGTCAATACTTCCTAACTACTCGTTATTAGCTAACCATCACTTATTAATATAAAATTATTAGTTCGCTAGTCATCACATAACCTCAGTTATTAGCCTAAACATTATCCTTCACATAATACTTATTTACGGAATAGCAACTAACATCTAATTACCCAATATCCAATATCTAACATCTAGTCAAGGTTCATCACTTGACAAGAACCGCTATTTATCCACCATTCATTATTATCAACTAATCATCTTATATCTATTAAACATTACTAGACAATACATTACTACTTGTCACCTAACCATATTTTATTAACTGAAACCATTTATTAACTAAACATCATTATCTACCATGTTTCGGCAAAGCAAGATTCATTAACTAATACATTAGATTCCTAGCCATCAAGTACTATAGTCCCCTAATATATAACTAGTTACCACATAGCTTAATCATCTAGCTAGAAGAGCAGTCATAAGATCACATCTAAGCTATAATCATATTATTTATAATGGTAAATAATCATGAATGTACCAAATCTATGCATGCCATCACCAGTATTCAATCAGTGAAATAATAAGTATCATACTGCATCTTTCTTCATCCCATACCAGAGAGATATGTATACAAACATCTACATATTCATATTCATAAAGTGTAATCATGTCATCTGTAATGATAATCACTTCTCGAGTTATTCAATCAATATAATAACACGGCCCTTGGCCCATTAATTTATCCAAAATAATCACAACAATATAATTATAGCCTTAGGCCCATACACATATCTAGGACTTGTATCAATAATCATATTTATAAGTCATAGCAAATCTCTAATCATCTCACATATAGGAAGCATCTCACATATAGGAGGCATAATATCAATAAGCATGTAATCATCTCTCACACAAGAGGCATCTCATATATTGGAGGCATAATATCAATAAGCATGTAATCATCTCTCACACAAGAGGTATCTCATATCTAAGAGGCATAATTTATATAGATATGTAATCATCTATGGGATATCTTATATCAATAGATCATACATCATGACTACGAGGAATATCACTTCTCTAGGATAATTTACATATCTAAGAAGAACATTGTCTATCTAGGTCCAACAATCATGACTAAAGTAAATAGAAACTTTATAGGCAAATCATCAAGTCTTAAATGAATTAGCATCTCTATAGGCCAATCATCAAGTCTAAGAGGAAATAGCATCTCTATAGGCCAATCATCAAGTCTAAGAGGAAATAGCATCTCTATAGGCCACATAATGTATCTTGGAGGAATATCATCTGTAAATTCCCAATATTATTTCCACAAGGAGTACCATAACCATAACTCAAAACCAACAATACGGGAACATCAATACAAGTTACAAAGTTATGAAGTAACCTTATTCTAAGGTTTATTAGCCTCATCTATGTATAATATCCGCACTAAGTCGACAAGACTTAGCACAAAATTAGGCCTAAGTGGGCCAAATAATCCCACTTCTAAGACACAATTTCCATAGTTTGGAATACTATGCCCCAAACTAGGTGTAATACCCTGAATTTTCTTCCTAGCTAATTTCATTCCAAGAATGCCTAGTATTAGCTTATAATGTGAATGATGATTATTCCATGAGTAATTTTAAAGATTTTCAATTTTTCATGTGGAAAATTCAATAAGCTTTCCATTGATATAAAATTCACCCAAATCTAACACCCGAACGAAGAGTTAGAGCCTTTTTAGTGAGACAGTGTATCACCTGATCCTCCAGCACATCGCAGAGATAGATCAAATGGAAATTGTCAATTTCTAGTGTTTCTCTACAATAGTGGTGTGTCGCACCAAACTTTTAGGTCACAGACAAAGTGGTAATATGATAGCTCCGCATCGCACCCCCGTGCAATTTCTCATTTGTCACTTTCCAGTAACTTAGAGTGATAGTGGTGCATCGCACCAAGGATGAAAACCAGGAAATTTTTCTTAGGAATTAAAGATGTGTCCTAGGGTTAAAAGGGTCAATTTCTCCACCCTATATAAGCCTTATAACACGAGATTTGGCCATAATTCAGCAACTTATACTCAATTACTCTCAAAAACTCTCAAGAAGAAGCCCTAGGATTTTCATAGAAGGTTCAATTCCAAGGGAATTCATCTTTAAATTTAAATAATCTCTCCATTAATATTCACAAAATCATGAACGAAGGTATGCGTAGTGTTCATCCATGGATCCCTTTTATTTGTGGAGTCGAAGAATCATGTTTTAAATAACCTACTATTATTTGCTTGTTGTGATTTGATCATGTTCATGTTGATAGTTGTTATTTATGTTTCAAGATGGTGTCTTGATGAATTTCCATGATGTATGTGAGTTTGTTGATTGAAAATCTATGAGTTTGGATAGTTTTAGATTCTTAAATTGATGATTTCACCTATGCTATAAAGAGTGCATGTAAGGTGTTTGATAAAATACCTAGAATGATAGAATCATGTTCCTTATGACTCAATAGTAGCTAAATGACAAGTCCATGCTAACCCTTATGATGCAACACAATTTCCATGCTCTTGTTATGTATTGACTGTTGTATTATGCAATGTTCATGATATTGAAATCATGCAAGTATGTACATGTTATATGCATTCCCTTCCATGATAAAGACTATGATAACCATATGATGCATGAAATCCCTTATTTATGGCATTATGAATTATGAACTCTATTCCTATGATCAAGAAGTATTATGGATTGTTGGTGTTGGTCATGTATTCAAGAATGTCATGCCTAGTCAGTTTCCTTCTATCGAGTCCTGGGGGTACTTATACCCAAAAATATAGTTATGTGCCTAGAGCCATGTCATGTTTTCATGATACTCTCAGTCAATCCATGTTCCATAGAAGTCAGTCAGTCATGTGACTTAGGAAATGTCAGTAATCTCATGAACTCAGTCAGTTATCAGATATCAATAGTATTCTATCAGTCAACAGAATTCAGTAAACTCAGTCCGTGTACAGTTAGTCAATCATGTATATTCTCTTCATATGGGAGTAGAAATTACCATCGAGTGAACTCAAGGGTGGGAACACACACTGTCAGATGAGGGTGTGATTCTTAGTAGTCATCCTTGTGTTTCAAAACTATGTATCCAGCATAGGTTGAGACATCAATACTATCAGATGAGGCTTGATGAGGTGGATAAGCACTGTCAGATGAGGTCCGCACCAATCTCTTTTGGGGACACTGTCAGATAAGGTACCCATAGTTGTCCTTACTAGTGGTGCGGTATTGACACCCTTCTAATTAGGGCACAGATTGGACCCCAGCTTAGCTATTCTAGAATATTTGGTGCATGTCAGTTAAATAACTATTCCCACAGTTTCAGTATCAGTCTCAGTAAAAGAACTCATATAGTTCTTCAGATTTCAGGACTGTTAGCTATAGTCAACTCAGTCACAGTACGAAATTTAAATAGTTCCATCAGATTTAGGACTGTCAGACACAGTCACTCTTGTTATCAGTTATTTTAGTTATTGAAACTCCAGTATCAGTTATGCTAGATATCAGTAAATTCATGTCATCGGTATATAGATTCAGTTATCATGTTCTCATGATCTCAGTTACTATGTATTCATATGTGCACTCTTACGTTCATATTAGTCAGTTAGTTATTATCATTCATGCATTTAATCTCTATGTATTCAGCCTACCTCACACGTATACTCAGTACATTCTTTTGTACTAACGCATTTACACTATGGTTTTTCTTTTTATGTTGCACCATAGGTTCAGAGACACGACTCCCAAATTAGCAGCAGCAGCATTCCAGGGTTTAGAGTTTTAGCAGTCAGTCCTTATTCTTTGAGAATGTCATCTTATTTTATCATATCAGTTCAGTTTTCAATTAATAGAGTTAGTTAGGGACATGTCTCATCAACTACTTAGTCAGACAGTTAGAGGCTTTCATACGACTACAGTATTCTTCATATTTTTTAGACTTTAGTATTTCAGTTATTATTTAGTTATGTTCAGTATTGAACCTTACGGCCTCTCAGTTCATGTTTCTATATTTTCATATCATATTATGTAGTATGCAGGTACAAATATTAGTCATGGGTTAGCTTGTGGTCCTTCGGAGTCATGAGCACTGTGTAGCATTCTAGTTTAGATAATCGGGGTGTTACACTAGGCTTAGGTATCTAGTTCATCTTCTAGATGTCAAGTAAGCCATATTCAAGCCTAATATAGAAACTTCGACGATTAACAAGGGTACTCAAGTTAAATTTACACAACTTATGGTTTTAAGACTATCATACTAGCCTAATAAGGCTAGATATGCAAATCATACTTCAAGTAATAAAACCATATTTCAAACATAGAATTATATCATATCCATGCTATAACTAATCTAAACTAAAGAAAAAAGGAAATAGGATTCAAAAGGTTATAAATATGCCATCTTACGGGTCTAAAACCCTCATCAAAGCCCCCATACATCAACAATCATGGTTAAGTCATCCTACTCATAATCAAGCCTAACATACATATTCACATGCAACATATATCACACATCATCTATGTGGAAAAGTACATAGAAGCCTACCTTAAGGAAAAACCGTAAAACTTCACTTCATGGACCACATGCTCATGTTTACTTTACAATCTTCAAAATGCCATCACACTATCAAAACCATAATCTACTCATCAATATGAGTCTAATAATAGCCACATTGAACTATTATGCTTCAGGTCTATAAACGACACCAAAACTCCAAGTGGATCCCACCTATCGAAAATGAATTTTTGAGACCAACCTAATATTTACACATGAATAAGGAATCATAACCCTCGGAGAATGGGTGAAAAATAAGCATACTTTGGGCTAAAATCAAGCCCTAAGCTAAATTGGGGTTTTAGGTCCAAACTATAAAATTCAAGCATAAATTTAAGAAATCATTACCTTAATCTTCAATATAATTGCGATACAAGATGATAATTAGGCTCCCAAGTCACCCCTCCCCCCATGACCAATTTTGAGTTATTACACTCATTTTGGGGTTTCTAGGTCTAAATGGTGAAGGGGAAATGCCCCAAACGCAACTTGGGGCCTTTATATAGCCTATATATCTAAATAGATGCCATTATCATGGTCATATGGGCCACAATAGTGCCATCCATGATCGTTACTCTCTTGGCTGCCATCGCAGTTGCACCAGATGACAACAAACTTAAAAATAAGTTTTTAACCCTCGAAACTTATTCGGAACCCAAAGAACATAATCCAATAGTGAATTTTGAGTGTAAATTATATTTCAAATACATTGGAATCATTATAACATTCATCGGAGATTGTTTAGGCAAAAAGTGAGGACCATACCAATAGTTTCATCACTTTTCATAAAATCCACTCAATAGCCCAAATAAGTTTGGGAGCCTTGGGAAATTAACCAAGGGTCTCCCTAGCCTTAAATTATTGTTTTGTACATGATGGAGATGTCAGATTTTGAATTTGAGGTCATTTTGACTAAATATGGGTCCCACACCCATTTTTTTCAATTTTTAAATTTTCGACCAATAGGTCAAAATGAGCTCGGATGCATTTGGACCTGAACCAAAGGTATACCTAGACTAAAATCATATTGTGGATCTACGAGCATAGTCAAAATTTACATCCAAGATTATTACACTAAAGTTTTTGCTCGGTGGCCATTTTAAACCAACAAAGACTTCTAAATAAGGAATTAATTCTAAATACCAAATGAACTACCCGGTAATCAAACCTTCAATCCTATAAAGTCATAAATGACTTGGGAAAGCTACAGAAAAGCTCAAATAGTAAAGAGAAGAAGTATGGAAAATGACCTAAAGGGTCATTACAGGCTTACAAGTCATTTCTCTCTATACCCTTTGGTATCTAAGGCATGTTAATCCTTCTTCATTGTTATTTCAACTAAATTCATGTTTTAATGAATGGTTTTCATGATTTAATTATGCGTATTTTTTGGTTTTGAATTATATGTTGGGGGTTCGGGTTGTTAATAAGTGAATATTATTTTCCTATATTTTTCTTATAGTTTTCATGTTAAAATTATGGAATTGAACATGTGGTTTCACGGGAATGGTTAATTGGTTCTTCGTTTTAGTTTTGGAAACTATATGCCCTCAACATATTTGTTAAAATGCCTATAAGAATGGTTTTATCACATAGTTTGACTGTAATTAAAACTATTGCATTACATAATATGGTTATGAAACCTCAATTAGTTTAAATGGCTTTAAATAATTTGGTAAGGCCTTGGTGTCCATGGTTTTGTAAAATGGAAATCATGTAGGGCACATGGGAATCCCCTAAGTATTGGCTATTGACATTGTTTACAAGCTATAGTTAGTATAGTGATGCCACTACATAATACCTTGGTAAATAACACAGGAAATTGGTAGTTTGGTTATGTTCTACTGGTTTTGATTGGGCTATAATGGCAGGTTATGATATCTAACCGTGAAGGTGTGAATCTAATGGACAGACACTGGAAACTTATGTTTGCCGACATAAGGGTTGCTCATGGTGACCATATTTCTGAGAGGTATACTATAATCCCCTAAGTTACACTTGTATATATGTATCATGGAAGGTAAAGGGTACACGAGAATCCCCGACCCCTATGATATCTTTGGTTCATGTGGCTACATATATTGGGCCCGTTCAGGGGTAACACTGGACCCATATATTCCATGGGTGGTTTTAGGACGATCAAGATACACACCCCAAGTTAAAGATTTAACTAGATGCTAAACTCAGTCCCCTTTCTAGACATGATATATACATATATCTGGTTGCACATGGCTATTTACTCAGTTTTAAATATTGGCATTATGTTATCCTTACTCCTGAGTACATGCTAGCATTCACCCACTAACCCATCTTCAGACACTGTATCCCCATGCAATACAAGAACCGACCATATTACTCCTCCTACTCAGTGAGTTGGATTTAGGTATAGCTTTATCTCAGATTGAAGTGATGATCTTTCATGCTCTGGAAGACTCCATTTTATATTATGGACTTCTCTACGTACTTTTGTTATTTAGTAGACTTTGGTTTATGGCTATGTTTAGGGGCATGTCACAACCTAATATTGTTTTGATTTTGCGTAGAGGCTTTGTGAGACTTTTTTTGGTTGGCATAGGTGTTGTCCGTATTGGTGTCAGCATTAGCATTGGTATTTGTACTGGGGATGACACCGTTTGACTCTATTTTATTTATCATTTTTCCATCTTGTTATGTTATATAATCAAAATTCATCTAATATCGGGTGTAAGGTGGTTATGGTTAGGTATTAAGGATGGTCTCCGGTCTCAGTTGGGCTTGAGGCACTCGACATGACTAGGCCCTAGTTTGGCTTGTGTCAAATTATTATTAGGGCCCTAGTTTCAAGGTCAATTGGGGGTCCACAAAGCCATGTCAAGTAGAGTCTTTTTTAAAGGTATGTACCGCACCACACTCATAGGGGAAAGGCTACAAAGAATTTAGGAATATTTCTCTTTATTGCATTCTATTATCAAGCTATAAAGTCTAAGTCCTAAAATCTTCTCTAATTTCTATTTGTTTGCTTTTCAGATCATGCCTCAATGATCTGAAGTTCACAAAAACTCCTGTATCCTAACTGGGGACAATGATAACGGGACATACTCTACTTATGGGTCCATACCCATTCTAGGGGTCAAGTTCCTGATTGTCCTTGAGTTCTACTTGTTCTCTTTAGTCCATCTCAAACTCCACAGGCTGAAGTGATGAACATTGAGTTTCATTAGTCCATTCATATATTAGCATAGTTGGTAGCTACTCAGTTAAGCGTGGTGTCCCTATTACTCTATCTTATGAGTCCACAAGGGTTGGCAAGTTTATAAAGTTGAATCTTCTAACTTTTATGGTGTTATAGTGGAGGAGGATCCTCAAGATTTTTTGGATGAGATGGAAAAGATTTTCCATGTTATCCATGCCAATAATGTGGAAGGCGTAGAGTTTATAGCCTATCAGCTAAAAGATATGGTGTACCAATGGTATGAGGAATAGGATCAGGCAAGGGGTGACGATGATTAGTCATCACTATAGGAGGATTTCTCCAATGCTTTTCTAGACATCGTTTCTTTCCTTAGGAGTTGATGGAGGCTAAGGCAGAAGGGTTTGTTAATCTAAAGTAGCGTAAGATTTCAGTCAAAGAGTACTCCTTGAAGTTTTACCATTTATCTTAGTATGCTCTAGAGATGGTTTCTAGCATGAGGTCCTAAGTAAGGAATGTTACTATCTCGTGAGTTAAACCTTGAAAGTAAGGTTTCCTTATTAAACAAGGACATGGATATCTCCAGGTTAATTGTGTATATGCAGCAGGTAGAGGAAGAAAAAAATAGGTTGAATTAAGTGAAAAGCAAAGAAAGATGTTCAGATTTGTTGACCAAGGTGGTGGCCAACAGCAGAGTGTCAGGTATAGTAGTAAGTGGCTTAAGAAGAAGTGGGGTAACTATGGGTCTTACTTGATAGCTAGTTCTTTCTACCCAAAGTCATCGGGTAACAGACATTTCCTTGGTGGCGACAACTTTAGGGTATAGGATGCCTAATCTCAGGCTAGTGGAGCTTAGTTAGCTTTAGCTATCCTCCTTATAAATTATATGGCCATTTGCATCGAGGCTTCTGTGATAAAGAAAGGGACAGGTGGTTCGACTATGGCTAGTCCAGGCATATACTTAGAAATTATCCTATTGGTAAGTTTTCCTCTAGTCAAACAAGGTTCCTATGACATCTTCTTCAGCTCTAGGACCAAAGAGTACGCTATCTGGCTCTTGCACTAGTTGGAACCATCTTTATGCTCTCACTACTCTCTAGGAGTCTAAGGCATCACCTAATATCGTGAATGGTACATTGAAACACTTTTCTCAAGATGTGTACTACTTACTTAATTTGGGGTCCACTCTCTCTTATGTAACCCCATTTGTGGCTGTGTATTTTAGTTTTGGTCCAAAGTATGTTTCAGACCCCTTTTCTTTTTCTACCCCAATAGGTGACTTGTGATTACTAGAAAAGACTATAGGGGGTGTGGTATCTGTTGGTAGTAAAGAAACTTTGGTGGATTTATTTAATTAGATATGGTGTATTTCTATATTATATGAGGGATGGATTAGTTGCACTCATGCTATGCATCTCTAGACCATCGAACCTGTAAGGTTGTCTTTAATTTCCCAAATGAGCTAGTTATTAAGTGAGATGGTGGTTCCTTAGCTCTTAAGGGGAGGTTTATATCATATCTTAGAGCTCAGAGATTAATCTTCAAGGGATCTCCATCATCTAGTGTGGGTTAAAGATTCTAACTTGGAGGGTCCTTCTTTGCATTCTACGCTAGTGGTGAATAAATTTCCTGAGGTCTTCCCTGATGACCTTCCTAGTGTTCCTCCTGATAGGGAGATTGAGTTTGGGATTGATCTTGTTCCAAACACTTTTCCAATTTCTATTCATCCTTATAGAATGGCTCCTGCTGAGCTGAAGGAGCTTAAGGAGCAATTAAAGGATCTTTTAGATAAGGGTGTTCATCCATCCTAGTGTTTCCCCATGGGGTGCACCGGTGTTATTCGTGCATAAAAAGGATGATTCCCTTTGGATGTGTATTGATTATCGGCAATTGAATAAGGTAAAAATAAAGAATAAGTATCCTCTTCCAAGATTAAATGATTTTTTGATCAATTGTATGGTGTTAAGTTTTTCTCCTATATAGATCTTCGGTCTGGTTATCATCAGATTAAGATTAGGGAGGTGTACATCCCTAAGACTATTTTTCGTACCCTATATTGGTATTTTGAGTTTCTGGTTATATCTTTTAGGTTGTCCAATGCCCTGACGATATTTACGTATTTAATGAATAGGGTCTTCCATCAGTTTCTAGACTTGTTCATCATTGTGTTCATAGATGATATTCTAGTGTACTCTAAGAGTGAGGTGGATCATTTCGATCACCTCCGTTGTATTACAGACCTTGAAGAAGCAGAAATTATACATAAAAATTTTAAAATGTGAACTCTGGTTGAACGTTATCACTTTTCTGGGTCATATCATTTCTAGTGAAGGGATCGTGGTGGATCTACAAAAGGTAACAGTGGTTAAGAAGTGGCCCAGACCCATGACTCCAATGGACATTCGGAGCTTCCTGAGTTAAGTTGGTTACTACAGGAGGTTTGTGAAGAGTTTTTCTACTATAACTGCCCCATTGACTAAGTTGACTCAGAAAAAGATAAAGTTTTTGTGGTCTGATACTTATGAGGGTAGTTTTGAGAAGCTGAAGGATAAGCTAACTTTGATTTCAATTTTGACTTTGCCTAAAAGCACTGATGGGTTTTTGGTTTATTATGATGTCTTCTGTGTAGGGCTTGGTTGAGTTTTGATGCAGTATGGAAAGGTAATAGCTTATGCTTCCAGTCAGTTGAAGGTACATGAGAGGAATTATCTGACTCATGATTTGGAATTGTTAGCTGTGGTATTCACATTTAAAATCTGACATCACTATTTATATGGGGTGCATGTGGATATCTTTTCTAATTATAAGACCCTACAGTATGTGTTTACTCAGAAAGAGCTTAACCTTAGGCAAAAAAGATGGTTTAAGATTCTCAAAGATTATGATATGAGTCTTCACAACCATCTAGGTAAATATAATGTGGTTGTTGATACTCTTAGCAGGTTATCCATGCAGAGTCTAGCTCATGTGGATAAGGAGAAATAGGAGTTGGTGAAGGACATTCACCATTTAGTAAACCTTAGAGTTTATCTTGTGAACTCAGAGGAGGTAGTGTGTGTGTTCAGAAAGTCCTACAGTTATCTCTTGGTGCTGAAATCAAGGAGAAGCAAATGTTAGATCCTATCTTGATGAGGATCAAGGGTGATGTTGGTGGGCATAAGTTTATAGACTTCAAGATTAGTGGTGATGGTACTTTGTGGTACCGAGGGAGATTATACATTCCCAACATCGATGGTTTGCTAGAGAGGATTTTAGCTAAGGTGTATGAATCACGCTATGTTGTTCATGCTGGTTTGAGTAAAATGTATCATGACCTCAAGGAGATGTATTGGTGGAACAATATGAAAATGTATGGTGTGTCAAAAAGTAAAAGTTGAGCACATGAGGCTCGTAGGTTTGTATCAAAAAATTGAGTTGCCAAAGTGGATTTGGGAAGTGATCAACATGGATTTCGTTACCGGCCTTCCTAGGTCTTGGAGTCAATTTGATTCAATTTGGATCATCGTAGATAGGATGACAAAGTTTGCTCACTTTTTTCCAATAAGGACTAACTTCTAGGCTGAGGATTTTGCAAGGTTGTATCTTCATGAGATTATAACTTCTAACATCTTTGATCTTGGTACACAGTTTACACTTAATTTTAGCAGTCATTTTAGAAAGGGTCGGGGACTAAGGTTAGTCTGAGTATTGATTTTCACCCGCAGTCGGATGGTTAGGCAAAAAGACTATTTAGATATTGAAAGACAGCTTCCTGCTTGCATAATTGACTATGGTGGTAGTTGGGCTGAGCATTTACCTCTTGTAAACTTTGCTAATAACAACAGCTTCTACTCTAGAATCAGGATGGCTCCGATTGAGGCCTTGTATGGTAGGAGGTGTAGGTCTTCTATTAGGTGGTTTGAGGTCGGTAAGATGGATATATTTGGTCCAAATTTGGTTCACCCAGACATAGAAAAGGCAAAGATGATTCAAGACAGTCTTAAGGCTGCCCAAATTTGCCAAAAGTCATATGTTGATGTGAGGCGAAGAGAGTTAGAGTTTGAGGTTGGGGATAGGGTGTTTTTAAAGGTGTCTCCCATGAAGGGAGTAATGTTGTTTAGTAATAAGGGAAAGCTTAGTCTCTGGTATGTTGGTCCTTACTTGGTTTTGAGAAGGGTTGGTAATGTTGCGTAAGAGTTTGAGTTTCCTGCTAGTTTGAGCTCCATCCATCCGGTGTTCCACGTTTCTATGTCGGGGAAGTGTATGGGTGATCCATCTCAAATTATGCCTGCCAAGGATATTTGTATTTTGGATTTCTAGTCTTATAAGGAGGTCCCGATTAAGATCTTGGACCGGCAGGTTCGTTCGTTGCGGACCAAGGATGTAGTTTCGTTCAAGGTTCTTTGGAGGAACAACAAGGTTGAAGAAGATACTTGGGAAGCAAAAGCGGACATGAATTCCAAGTATCCTTCCTATTTTTGCCCCAAAAATTCATGCGGAAGGTATGTGTTCTTCATCATATCTTTGTTTTCTAACTTAGTTAAAGGTTAGAGTTAAGGTAGTGGGGTGTACATCATGCTTGTACTGCCTTATTCCATTATTCAGGAATGAATGATCCAAGTGGGGGAAAATTGAAAAACCCTAGGTTTTTGCTCTTAGAACTATCTGAGTTTGAGCAGTCTGGACATTATACGACTTGTACTTACTATTCATATGATGTGGGTACGGTTTAGAGGTCTTGGTTGTATGATAATCAGTGTGATCAAGGTTGCATTCATTCAAAGGTATGAATGGACATCATACTAGTCTTATGATGATGGTACAATATAGGTTATGGACTCATATGATTCTCAGTATGTCAAGGCCATAGTAGGCTACCTAAGGCATGATTTATGGGTACTAATCGTATAATTGGATATGAGTTGATCCTTGTGGTTGTATGTTGGAGTGGATTGGAGTCCAACATTCTGTCTAGGGTACGAGTGGTGTGTACCACTTGTATGTTGTGTGTACGACTTAGGGGGAATCATACCCTCCTACACATATTTTTTGGCTTTTAAGTTGAGGACATTTTAGATATTTCCCACCCCAAAACCCTTAAGACCCCACATCTTAAAAATATAGTAGCCTCTCATAACACACTTTGAAAGATCAAAACACTCCTAAAACACTCACAAGGCTCTTGGTTTTAGAAAGACTAGGGTTTCTCTAATATAATCAATTCGGGGCTTACAAGAGTGGTTTCTCTCCATACTCTTTGGTATCTAAAGGATGTTAATCCTCCCTCATTTTTTCTTCAACTAAATTTATATTTTAATGAATGGGTTTCATGATTTAACTATGGGTATTGTTTGGTTTTGAATTGTATGTTGGGGGTTTGGGTTGTTAATGGATGAATATTATTTTCCCATTTTTTTCTTATGGTTTTATTTTAAAATTATGGAATTGAACAAGTGGTTTCATGGGAATGGCCAATTGGTTCTTCGTTTTGGTTTTGGAAACTGTATGCCCACAACATGTCTGTTAAAATGCCTATAAAAATGGTTTTGTCACATAGTTTGACTTTTATTGAAGCTATTACATTGCATAATATGGTTATGGAACCTAAATTGGTTTAAATGGTTTTAAATGATTTGGTAAGGCCCTTCTTGCTATGGTTTTGGTAAATTGGAAATCATGTGGGGTACATCGGAATCCCCTAAGTGTTGGCTAATAACATTTCTTGCAAACTATAGTCGGTATGACGATACCACTACATAATGCCTTAGTAATTAACACGTGGAATTGGTGATTTGGTTGTGTCCTAATGGTTTTAGTTGGGCAATAATGGCGCGTTATGATATCTAACCATAAAGGTGTGAGTCTAATAGACAGACACTGGAAACTTATGTTATCGACATGAAGGTTGGTCATGTTTACCATATTCTTGTAGGGTACATGAGAATCTCTTAAGTTTTACTTGTATATTTGTATCATGGATGGTGAAGGGTATGCGGGAATCCTCGACCTCTATGATATCTCTGATTCGTGCGGCTACACATACTAGGGTCCATTTAGGGGGTAACATTCAACCCATATAGCCCATGGTTGGTTTTAGGACGTCAAGATACACATCCTAGATTAAAGTTTAAATGCATGCTAAACCCAGTCCCCTTTCCCTATATCATATATATGTATATATGTGGTTTCACATAATTATTTACTCAATTTTCAATATTGGCATTGTGTTATCCTTACTTCTGAGTATATGCTAGCATTTACCAGTTAACCCATCTTTGGATGTTGTATCCCCAAGTGATACAGTAACCATCCTTACTATTTCTTTTGCTCAATGACTTAGATTCGGGGATAGCTTTATGTCAGATTGAAGTGGTGAGCTTTCATACTCCGGAAGACTCTATTTCATGTTATGGACTTCTCTACATACTTTTGTTATTTCGTAGACTTTGGTTTATGGCTATGGTCAGGTTCATGTCCCAACCAGATATTATTTTGATTTCAAATAAAGGCTTTGTGAGCCTACATATGGTTGGCATAGACAATGTCGATATTGGTGTCAGCCTTGGCATTAGCATTGGTATTGGGGCTGACACTATTTAACTATATTCTATTTATGGTTGTTCGATCTTGTAATGTTATATAATCATAATTCATCCGACATTAGGTGTAGGGTGGTCATAGTTGGGTATTAGGGGTGGTCTAATCTTAGTTGGGCCTTAGTCACCTGACAAGACTAAGCCTTGGTTTGGGTCATGTCAGGTTTGTATTTGGAGATCGGGTATTCCATTGAGTATCGCTTATGTAAAGCGTGATAAGGTTCAGAAGGAAAGGCAAGCTCATTTCTAGATATATTGGACCTTTTGAGATTCTTCGCACAGTTGGAGATGTGGCTTATGAGTTAGCCATGTCCCTAGATTTTGTCGCTGTTCATCCAACTTTTTATGTCTCTATGCTGTGGCATTACATTTCCAAAAATTCATATGTGGTTCAGTGGGACTTGGTTGTAGGATAAGAAATTGACCTTTGTGGAGGATCCAGTATGCGTATTTTCCACGGATGTCAGGTGGTTGCTTATTAGAGAAATTTCAGTAATTAAGGTTTAGTGGAGTCACTGCCTAGTAGAGGAGGCCACTTGGGAGATTGAGAGTGAGATGCAGACCTAGTATTCCCAACTTCTTGAGACTTCAGGTACATCCTACTTGTTTACTTTTGCAGATAAAAGTTCTTTTAATAGTGGATATTGTAATGAACCTCGAGGTCATATTTTGCATTTCCACACATTTTTGTTGGTTAGATATTTCTTATAGCTTCCTTAAGTCATTTATGACTTCGGAGCTGACAATTTAGTTACTGGGCAGTCCTTTGGTAGTTAGACCCAATTCTCTATTTTAAAGCCTTCACTGGTAAAAATTGTCTATTGGACATAAACTTTAGGTTAACAACCTCATATGTCAATTCTAACAGTTCCATCAGCTCTGTAATGTCAATTTACTGTAGGGGGCCTTTGGTTTGGGTCCTAAGGATTCCAAACTCATTTTGAGTTACTGGTCTAAAATTGATAAAACTAGCCTATGGGTGTGGGCCCCACTTTTTGGTGAAACGACCCCGAATGGAAATTTTGATGGCGTTGTCGAGTTCAAAATATCAAATTTTATAGGATAGCATAGTTCATTTGCATTCACTGAATTCTGAATGAATCCCGAGGTATCGACAGAAACTTAGAATTTTTCCAAGTTTCAACTTGTGTATCTGCTAAAGAAGACCTTGGGTCACTTTAGGAAAGGCCGCTTAAGAAGCTAGCCAGTCGTATTAGCGACCAAGGCTTGCTCAGTCAGGTCACTTAAGTGGAGGCCGATTAAGCGAAGTTTGTCTTCTTTAAAGGGGCCAGGCCAGTCAGGCAGCGCTTTAGCAGTACTAAGTCGCTTAAGTGGTCAAGTGGCCACTTAAGCAGAACCTGGGTGGACATTAAATTTCTCTCTTGCCTGATTTTCTCCCTTTTTTTTAGAAGTCTCAACATCCAAAAAACCTAGAGATTGTGGGGAAGTTAGAGACTAATCATTGGGAGATCGCGGGGTGTCTGTGATCTCAGAATAACCATTTCCTTGTAAAAATCCTTGTAAATTTCTGTCTAATTCTTGTTTTAATTCTTTTATTTAGGCCTAAATCCCTAGATACTTAATAGGTTGAATTTAGTGTCATTTGAGCTCGGAATTTACCCATTCTTAAGGGTAAATAATCCTTGAGTATTGAAGGACGTGTTAACGGTTTCAAAAGTGTCATTCCACAAGCAAGCTCCACATGGGATTTTTCTTGATTTTGGACCCAAAGCATAAAAATGAAATACGAATACCATTGTTCTCCTATTAATGAGTAGATTACTAATTTGATTGTGTGACATTGTACAGAAACTTCTCAAATGGGAAATTGCAAATCTAGCGGGCTTTGTCAAGCTTTTTTCAGCATTTAGATCGGCTAGGCTTACCTTTCTCTTAGATTGGGCTTAATTATAGTATTGATATGATATTGTGCTAATTTTGAATTGGGAATTAGGACTTGGAGGTATATTTGGGGTGCATTGTGTCATTTAGTTGATTAAGGAATCATAATTGGGTGTACTTGATTTAGCTACTTATTTCTTAGGTATATTTGTTATCTTAGGTCGTAATGAGGCTTATTTGGTACCTATTAGTTAAATTTGACACCTTAGTCTAGTCCGGGATAGAAGTTGCCTTAGAATGGATGTTCAGGGTTAGAAGAGGGCCTCTCTGGCCCACCTTAGGGAAAGACTACTTTTAGCTCCATATAGACTTAACAAGCCTTTATGCACTATTTTAATTATATTCTTGAGCTTGAGGAGGTTTTAGACATATAATGGTTTGATCTAGAGTGGTGCTTAGGAGGTGATAAGATCGATTCAAGTTCGCCAATTTATGATATTATAACTGGCTTGATTTTGGCATTATTGATGATATTACTTCCAGTTCAAGTTCGGTATTCATAATATTAGTCCCATTTCAAGTTCAATATATGAGATACGAGTTTCGATTCAACTCTAACATTGAGAGATTAGTTATGATGGTATGGAATAGTTCGTGTTCGGTGTTTACATTATGTAAGGACCCACGATTACGATTTTGGGATATGGATGGTTTTATTAATTATTGTTATTACTTCTTCTTGATTGTATCCATCAGGATTATAGGGAACACATTGTGTTATTTAATTACTTGTTTATGTCTTCTGGGCCTATTGGGGCCTAATTTTGTTAGAGATAGTTATGTTCTCCTTTCATAATTCCAGTTGTTTACTTTCTAAATTTGGAATATTATTCCAGGTTAGCCCATTTCCCTTGTTTTAGCTTACTTATCTCATATTTTATTGTATTTATATTATGATTTTGCTCCGTCAGTAGATGTTGCCTCTTGAGTGATTTAGTACTTATACTATACTTTTGGTACTTATACTACACTTTTGTACCTTTTTGGTGCAGATCTGAGTACTATCTACCATCGTTGACTTTGTGATTGTGTTGGTCAGATTTTGGAGATAGAGTGAGCTTTTAGAGATAGAGTTGACCTTTTCTCCATCTTTTATTTTGGGATATTTCAAGACTGTTGTATATTTGACTTTGATAGTACTTGTATTTTTTTATTAGGGGCTCATGTACTGACTTTATTAGGTCATGGGATAATATTACTCTTTTCTTATCTCTCTCCATTATGTCATTGTTCTTATGGTTTATGTCTTGTAATTCATTTCACTTGCATAATTCTGGTATTTATGACACTATCCACCAATTAACCCATTACTTATAGTTCTGGGATATGGTTCAGCTTACTTATTTGTGGGGTAAAGTAGGTGCCATCATGACTCGTGAAATCGGATCGTGACAGGCATCAAGGTAGGCTTCGGTATACTTTTCTCAAGGAGATTATGTATAGTATCGATTGTATGCTTGATAGGGGTTATATGTCATATGAATGGACTATTACACCATGATTTAGCCTATTTAAAGAATCTGAGATAGAAATATGACCCAAACCTCAGCATAAGATACTTGTATGGAGTTAGGATTCTATTGCCCTTTATTATAGACATCATTAACGATAGATTAACGTTAATGATCCCTTAGTGTAAGACTTATCATTTGATTTAGTGTATTGGTGGTATTTTTCTCTGATTAGATCCTTTTAGTGACTTTATAACCTTGATTATCATAGTTTTCCAAGTTATGGGACTTTATGATGTTGAGTATGTATTTTTGGGCCTGAGGTCGTGGTTACGATACCAATTGGATACTAGGTTAGTACCTGACCCTTAGAATGGATATGGTTATAGCTTTGGATGTGTAGATACTCATAATAGTATTATTTGGATGATGATGATGGCATGCATACTTTTAAGGCGTATTTACATTTACTTAGTGGTACGATTCCAACCAAGTCCTTGCTTTTACTACTATTTTCTAAAAAAGAGATTTATTCTTATTTTCACTTTTAAAATGGATTCTTGTACAACGGGAATCATACCACCTTATTTAATGATCTATGATTTTGTTAAAACTACATATGGTATTTTAGAAACTAGACGGTGATTGATTCTGATCCATTACTATTCCACTCTTTTACCACTACTACATACTTAGATCGGCGGAGATTTTGACCCCTTCTATGCTATTATACCAATATAGTTTTAAACTAGATCTCGGCAATTAATTTTCAAATTTACAATCTTTTAGTCACGATTTGAGTTCATGAGCTTATTATATATAAATGTATACATATATATATATATATGTTAATGGATGAAGTATATTGATTATGATGATTGCTAAACATCCTAGATCGAGACTAGGTAGTATATACGGATATCTCAAGTCCCCTATCGTTCCCTCTTTCGAATGCCACAGTGTGGGAGAAGAATGGTCGTCATAGGTCCTGTATTTGTGACCTACTGAGCTTGAGAAGAAGTATACACTTGGTACATTTGGAATTCGGATTGGATATGATTTACTATTGGTTTATGTGCATTCATACATTGCCTATCACTATTATGATTGTTTAGCGGTTATATAGTGGGTTGTTAGGTATAAGATATGATTGTTGTTTGTTGAGTGTTTGCTTGAACCTTCCAAGCTTATGGGGGCTCGGTTAGGTATTGTTTTTCCGAATTACCTAGTTACTTTATTGTTGGTGTTTAGTTAGTTCGTAGAAAGATGATTATGAAATGGTACCTTAGATTGTCGATACATTTTTTAATCTTTTTCCTCTATTATGCTAAATTACATTATTGATAGTTATACCCATATTGAGTAATCCTTTGGTTAGAGGCCCTGATTATGCTAGTATTAGCTTTCCTACTTGGTTAGGATTCATCGAGATGTTAGGTTGGCTTCTTCAAGTTATATGCATGTGTACATACATGGAATTATCATATATCTCTATCTTTCCTTATCCATATTGTATATGTATCCTTTGGCCTTGTATTATTACTATATCTGCTTCTTTCACTCTTCGTTTGTATATTGGCTAGGGATATATGGTATTACACTTTAGTTCCTTAATACTAATAGAATAGGATAGTTTATCCTTATTTATCCATTAGCATTATCCTATAGTTATGTTGCTAAGTTACATCTTATTTATGCTTGCATTATCTTTGGAGCTTAGTCGGTCAATACCTACTGAATACCATGTGTTTGGTACTCATATGCACTTCTATAGCCTGCAGATTATAGTACAAGTTCTGACCATTAATACGAGCATCGTATGAAAAAGCTATGGATCAGAGATTTGGGTGAGCTCCTAATGTTTGAAGTATTTATGCTCTCCCTTGTATTTATTAGACTTATCTCTATTTGTATTTTAGAGATAGTTGTACCTGTATATTTTTTTTGCATTTCCCCGGTATGCTAATAATATTAGAAGATATTGTACTAACTTTACCAGGTTATGGGGTGGTAATCTATATTAGTCTCTTTATTTGATTGTTTTTCGTTGTTTCTTTTATTTCTCTTGATAGTCCGCTACTAGCTGTTTTGAATTATGGGTTTACTTACCTGCTAGTGGGTTATAATAGGTGTCATTATGACCTTAGAATAGTTTGTGACAAATTGGTACTAGATCCTACGTATAAAAGTGTGTTGGTACAATATCTAAGTGTCTAGTAGAGTCCTGTGGATCAGTATGGAGATGTCTATATCTTATCTCCGGGAAACTACAGGGCATTTTTAGGAAATTCTATTCTTGATCCCTTGTTGTGTCTTCATATTTATATGAACCTCTAATTCTTTGTTTTGACTCCAATCTTTTCCAGATTGGATGACACGATGTTATTGATAGATACAGACAAGACTTTCACACTTGTTTCCAGAGTTTCAGCTCAGCACCGGTTAGGAAGTTAGAGATTAATATCGAAGGCCTCCAGCAACAGCCAGAGATTTTAGGACCATCCTAGGCTTCTCTAGAGTTTGTGACTGCTTTAGTTCTTCAAGACATAGTGTTAGGGATTGCAAATATTTTAGTGGATACCTCCCAGCCAGAGAGAATGTCTGGTACATCGAGTGGTTCTCAGACCAGAGTTGGATTTCTCGAGTGGGCCATACATACTTCTATACTATATCCTTCAGAGCATAAGTAGGTATGCGGATTTATTAGAGTATTAACTTTTTCACTCCGATTGACGTTACATAATTTGATAATAACTAGGTTATCTTTCCCTCAAGATCATAAAAAGAGCATGTATTGATGCATATAGAGGTGGCGGTAAGAGGCCATGCCATCAGTACAATGTTATTGGTATTGAATTCGAGAGTAGGGATCCTCCCAGTAGGGATCAACATCACTTGCATACTATTGGGTACTTAGAGGTAGCACTTCAGATTATGGATGAATCCCTAATAGTTTGTGGTTGTCACAGTGGATAGAGTTCTGCTCAAATATTACAGATTTCTTAGCCTAGGTTTTTGGGTTTTGGGGCCATTTTGGGCTAGCAGATGTAGTACATTAAAGAGCCCAAGGGGCATATTTTGACTGAGGAGAGGTTGGTCATTGGTCTAGGGAGCGCCTCAGGCATGAGTGGGTTGTCCAGACAGGGTCATCATATATTTATCACTAGCCTAGAGCTCCTGACATATTTTATGATTAGGAGGGAGGGTGATCATTTCAGTAGAAAGTATCTTAGACATCAGTTGGTTAGCCAGTTGATAACATTTCCTGTTTCTTGTCAAGTTAGGGCTTCAGGGGTTTTTTACGACTATAAAGAGATCAGTCACTGGTCCAGAGAGTGTCCCTAATGTGGGATTATTAGTCAATCGGCACAGACAGATCAGTCTCGTAGAGTTGTGGCACCTTAAGTTAGAGGTGGTGCACTTAGTGCCTAAATTGATGATTCAAAGGCTCAGATGGGGTTCTAAGATGCTTAGATTTGTACTTCTTTGGGCACGTCAGGACTATGACTTCAAACTCCATCGATATAGGTGTGATTCAATTTAGTATCTTTTACTTCCTATTTGAGTTGAGTTGGGGATTTCATACCCATTGATTATTATGTCTTGATTACTGTATTGATTGATTGATGTATGACTTTGTGTAGATTTATAATTATCTTACTACCCTCTGTATAAGAATTCCTTTAGTAGTAGATTGAGTTGATTGGTATTGTGATTTCCTAGGGGTGTAGCATTTGGGTTAAAGTCCCTTTTGTTTGGCATATTGACCTTGTTGTGGTTATAGAATGGTAATGTTGTGATTTTTCATTTTGATGTCTCCTACACTTTATGCACTACAAGAAAACTAGAAAAAGCAACCACGGCTTGTGGTCGCAAAAAAATTGACCACTTGGTCAATTTTTTCATAAAAATTTTTAACCAAAAATCAATTACAATTGGGCGATTTTATATTTTAAAATGTGGGAACCTAATTAAATTAACCTGCGAAAAATAATTTCCTAAAAATGATCTCTTGTGGTCGATAATAACAAAAAATAAATAAAATAATTATTTTTAAATTTTTATACAAAAAATATTAAATATTTCTGTTTTTTAAACAAAAACCGACCACACAAAATATATTAAATATTTTTGTTTTTCAAAACAAAAATCGACCACTTGTGGTAAGATTTAGATTAAAAATAATTAAAAATATGAAAAACAGACCACTTGTAGTCGGTTTTTGTTTATACAAAAACCGACCACCTGTAGACGGTTTTTGTTTTTACAAAAACGACTACTCGTGGACAGTTTCTAATTTAAAAAATAAATAAAAAATTTACCACTTGTGGTCGGTTTTGATTTTCAAAAAAAAATTATATAAATAAAAAGCAATTAATATTAAACAAAACTGACAACTTGTGGTTGGTTTTGATTTTCAAAAACAAAATCTATAAAATCAAATATATTTAAGATATATTAAATATTTTATTAATTATACCGACCACATGTAGTTGATTTCTTATTTAATAAAAAAAATCAATTTATATTTAAAACTCGACTACTTCAGTAAAAAAAATAAGAAAAAACTACCACTTCTGGTTGTTTTTGTAAACAAAACTTAAAAATCAATTAAGAAATATTAAATATATTAAATAAAATAAATAAATAACATTAAACATAATCTTTATTTTTTACTTACGTTTCAATAAAATAAATATATTATTATCGAGTACGTGTGTGTGTATATATATATGTATGTATGTATGTATGATGTATGCATATATGTATGTATGTATATATGTATGTATGTATACATATATCTCATGTAGTGATGTACGTAGCAGTCAAAAACTAATTGAATATATCTAAGTATGTTGAATAATACGTTGATTTTATACGATCGAGGTAATAATATATTGTTGAAATTATAATAATACTAATAATTCATTGGAGTCAATATGAAATACGTTGTTTGAAGGGCAATATACTTGTGTATATGTGATGTATAGTTAGAACCTTATAGTCAATTTTTTGTGTGTGTGTCTATATATATGAAAATCATGTATTGACGTATGTAGCAATCAAAAGTTAACTGAATGTATCCAAGTATATATTGAATACTTTGATTTTAAATGATCGAAGTAATAATATATTGTTGAAGTTATAACAATGTAAGCTAAATTAACCGATAATTTATCAGAGTATATATGAAATAAATTGCATTACGGGGTAATATACTCGTGTATGTAATTTATATAGTACAAATTTAGAACCTGAGAGTCGATAGACCCCGTGTGTATGTATATGAATATATATATATATATATATAAACTAAATGTATCCAAGAATATATTGAATATGTTGATATCATATGATCGAGATAATAATATATTGTTGAAGTTATAATAATGTAATTAAGCTAAATTAACCAATAATTCATTATGTGAAATAAGTTGTATTATGGGGTAATATGCTCGTGTGTGTGATGTATATAGTATGTATTTCAAATCTGAAAGTTCAATCAAATATATGTATATCTCATGTAGTGATGTACGTAGTAGTCCAAAGCTAGCTAACTGGATCTATATATCCAAGTATTTTGAATAATACATTGATATCATATGATCAGGGTAATAATATATTATTGAAGTTATAATAATATAAGCTAATCAACCGATATTTCATCAAATTAATATGTTGTATTGAGAGGAATATAATACTATATTTAAAAGATAATTAATCAAAATTTTATCCTAGTACACAAAATACATTGATATTATTATACAATTGTTTGTCTACTATTCGTGTGAATGTGATGATGAATTAACTAATTACCCAATTTATATACAGTGCATTAAATTGTTTGTATATTATTATAAATATTATACAGTTTATTCAAATTTTTAATAAAAATCGAGCATAAGTGGTCAGTTTTTGAATAATTATTTTTAAAAAATAAATCGATCACAAATGATCGATTTTTCCAAAATAAATTTAATATTCGACCTAGACCAACCCTGACTTGACCTAACCCATCTTAATTACCCCTTTCTAATTACCCTAGCTTATCTCTCATGCTCATCGATCATATAAAGCAGTAGTAGCAGCACTCATCAATGTCGCAAATAGACAGACAACAACTTCAGCGACCTTTGAGCTAGCATTGTAGAACAAGTAAAGAAAAAAAAACGAGAATAAAGAATCTAATATAAACCATCTCTCAATTTAAAATCCTACTTCATTGAACAGTTTTGTCCATCTGAACTGGAAGAATTTATTAAATGTAACTTTTTCAATCTTAGTTTTTCAATGTAAGTCCAATTTTCATTAATTTTTAATTGTACTTTTCTATTTTTTCAATTGGGTGATGTTCAATTTTTCAAAATGGATTTTTATTTCTCTTCGTTTTTCAATTTTTGCAATGGGTTCTCTTTTTTTTTATTTCTCTACTGGGTTTTCCTTCTTTTTTTTGATTTTCTTATCTAAGATTTGGGTTTGTTCTTCAATTTTTTCGCAATTGTTTTCCTTTTATTTCATTCTCTAACTAGGTTCATATTATTTATTAATTTTTGCAACTGGTTTTTGTTTGGGTTATGTTTATTTCTCAATTTTTTCAACTGAGTTTTCGTTCTTTTTCTATTTTTTCAATCAGGTTTTCTTTCGATTGTTTTTGTATGTTAGTCCCGTTAGGTTTTCATTTTCATTCATTTCTAAAGATTTAGTCAGTGTTCTATTATGATTTCTTTGGTTATACATTTGGCAATATTCTTACTGTTAAGTTCAGGTTTAAGGTAATATTCATTGATTTTCTGCTTAGTTTTGCCTGTTGTTTGGATAAAAGTGTATACTTTTCTGGCTATTGGGCTCAATTCTAGCTAATTTTGATTAATTTGTGAGTTTTTTAGGGTTATTTTCAAATGTTTAGTCTCGTCTTATTTTGTAGAAAGTGATACAACTTGTTTTGATTTATTGTGACTTGTGAGTGGTGTTCTCTGCAATGTGTAAAATATTCATTACTTTTTCTTGAGTTATGTCCTCTTCATATCCCAAAATGAAGAAAACAACCTATTTAGTATACCGATGGGAGATCACTAATCGAATTTCATCAAATTAAATATCATCCATCATTTAAAATTGTAATAGAATTTTGCCTAACAATATAATTATGTTGTAGCAAAATTTGAAGCTTGAAAGTCTGAAAGTTTTATTTTTGGGGGGGAAATGATTGTTTTGCTATTTTTCGGTGACCGCTTATCTCTTTCTCTTCAACTAGGCCAAGCAAAGGTAAGTTGATTTCTCTCTTTTCTTATCGTGAAGTCCTTAAATTTAGTGTTATGGTTGGATATTTGATGTAGAAGGCTTTGAAATCCAAAGGTTTTGTGATGATTATATAATGTGAAAAGGACATGCAACGCCTCTACTTATGTGCTTTATTAAATTTGTTGAATTGTTTGACTTATATTACAATTAAAAATATGAACTAGTAACTAGAAAATGGTTAAATGTAGTGACTTGAAATTTTGAACTTGTCACTTGAAAATGGTTAACTGTAGTTGCTTGAAATGTGAATTAGTTACTTGAAAATAGTTAAGTGTAGTGACTGAAAATGTGTACTAGTGTGACTTGAACATGGTTAAGTGTAGTTACTTGAAATGTGAACTATTACTTGAAAATAGTTAAGTGAAGTCACTTGAAATATGTACTAATGACTTCAAAATAGTTAAGTGTAGTGACTTGAAATGTGAACTAGTGATTAGAAAATGGTTAAATATAGTGACTTGAAATGTAAATTTGTTACTTGAAAATGATTAAGGTAGTTACTTGAAATGTGAACTTGAAAATGGTTAAGGTAGTTACTTGAAATGTGAATTAGTTACTTTAAAGGTTAAGTGTAGTGACCTAAAATGTATACTAATAACTTGAAAATGGGTAAGTATAATGACTTGAAGTGTGAACTTGTAACTAGAAAATGGTTAAATGTAGTGACTTGAAATTGTGAACTTGTGAGTTGAAAATGTTAAGTGTAGTTACTTGAAAAGTGGATTAGCTACTTAAAAATGGTTAAGTGTAGTGGCTTGAAATGTGAATTAGTGACTTGAAAATTGTTTAGTCACTTGAAATATGAACTAATGACTTGAAAATGATTAAGTGTAGTTACTTTCTTTTCTAAAGAGGTTGGTATTAGTGCTTGATGTAAAGTAGTATGTGATTTGGTGTTGTTTTCTGACAGAAAATGAATTTGGGGAAAAGGGTTGCTTTGCTATTTTTCGGGGACTTCTTATCTTTTTCTTTTCAACTTAGGCCAAGCAAAGGAAAGTTGATTTGTCTCTATTTTCTTATAGTAAAGTATTTAAATGTAGTGTTATGGTGGAATTATTTGTTGTAGAAGGCTTTGAAAGTCATAAGTTTTGTGATGATTATATGGTATGAGAGGGAGATGTGACCCCTCTACTTATTTTCTTTATTAAACTTGTTGAACTATTTGACTCATATTAAAATTGAAAATGTGATCTAGAGACAAGAAAATTATTAAATATAGTGACTTGAAATTGCGAACTTATGACTTAAAATGATTAAGTGTATTTACTTGAAGTGTAAATAAGTTACTTAAAAATGGGTAAGTGTAGTAGTAACTTGAAATGTGTACTAGTAACTTGAAAATGGTTAAGTGTAGTTACTTGAAATGTGAATTAATAACTTGAAAATGGTTAAGTGTAGTGACTTGAAATGTGAATTAGTCACTTGAAAATGGTTAAGTGCAGCCACTTGAAATGTGAATTACTGACTTGAAAATAGTAAGTGTAATGACTTGAAATGTTAATTAGTCACTTGAAAATGATTAAGGTGGTGACTTGAAATGTGAATTAGTTACTTGAAAAATGTTAAGGTAAGTGACTTGAAATGTGAATTATTTACTTGAAAATGGTTAAGTATAGTTACTTGAAATGTTGATTAGTTACTTAAAAATGGTTAAGGTAGTGACTTGAAATGTGCATTATTGACTTGAAAATGGTTAAGTGTAGTTACTTGAACTGTGTACTAGTTATGTAACACCCTGGTTTTCTGGACCGGAATGCTACATGGTGCTCATGACCCCGAAGGACCACAAGCTAACCCATGACTAATATCTGTACCTGTACACTGCATAATATACTGAATAAATATAGAAATAAAGGCTGTAAGGACACAAGGTTCAAATCTGATAAAAACATAACATCTGAGTGAGGTATGAAATACCTAAAACAACTGAAATAAACTTTCTGAACATGATAATCTGAAATCCTCTAACTATCTGAATAAGGAGTTAATGGGACATATCCCCAACTAACTCCAACTACTGAAATAAACTGAAAACTAAAATAGTAATGAAACCATTGTGTTCTTAAAAGATGGGGACTTACTTCTTACTCTGACTGCTGATACTGGAATCTACTACTGATCTGGAGCTCGTACCTCTGAACCTATGGTGTAACATAAGAGAAATAACCATAGCCCAAATGCATCAGTACGTCTGAATGTATTGAGTATACGAGTGAGGTAGGCTCAAGCAAAGGGTTATATGCATGAACAATACTGACTGATATGAACGTGAGAATACATATATGCATGCATAACTATAACTGAACTCGTGGAGATACTGACTACTGAGTCTGAATACTGACAACATGAGTGCACTGATACTGAGATACTAAATAGATGAACGACTATTTCTGACAGTTTGAGTTATGAAGAACTGGTATGATTGACTGTGTCTAATAGTCCTGAAACTAAATACTGATATTGTGAATTCTGATAACTGATGTGACTGATAACATGAGTTCTGAGAACTGATATAACTGAGGGCATAAGTAACTGTATCTGATAGTCATAAATGTAGTAGAACTAGCTGAGTTCCGCATTGAGGGGTGACTGTATCTGATAGTCCTGAATTTGATGAACTATCTAAGTTCTTTTACTAAGACTAAGAATGAGACTGAAACTGAGACTGTGGGAGGTAATCATCTAACTGACATGCCCCAAAATTGAACTGGTGGGGTCCAATCTTTGCCCTGATTGGAAGGGCGTCAATATCGTGCCATGGATAGAGACAACATGTAACCCTATTCTATTTTTAGAAGCTCATTCTATCTACCCTACTATCAGGTAAACTCAAAGGAGATACATTAGCCCTATGGGTAGGGCTCAACCTATGCTGGCTACGTAGTTCTAGAATGCAAGAATTGCTTTTAGGAATCACACCTTTTGACTATAGCAGGTGAGTCCCCATCCTTGGGTTTGCTCGATGCTCAATCCTACTCTCAACTAAGTAGACACTGAACTAAATATCTGGGCTGGACCAAATAATTGAACTAAACTGATTAGCTGAATTGATACTAGTGGTATTGTTTAGTGGGGCTAAATAGAGTTTACTAAACTCTAATGACTAACGAAATGTACTGACTTCTGAGGACTAATTGGGAGTACTGAAGTTACTGAGATTGACTGTGAATACTGAGGTCACAGTTATTACTGAGTACTGAGATCACTTAGATTACTGAGACTACTAAGATTTCTGAGTTTCCCTGAGTCACATAACTGACTAAATTCTATAGATTATGGCTAAATTGAGAGTATCGTGATAACATGACATGGCTCTAGGCACACAGCTATAATTTTGGGTACGAATACCCCCAGGACTCGATGGAAGGAAACTGACACAACATGACTGACTTGATCATAAGATTGGAGTCCACAATTCACATTGTCATAAGTAGGAGATATTATACTTTATGTAGTTCTTCAACATCTTAAGCATGGTAGGGAGTGCATGGATATATTTTATGTACATATTGTATATCTCCATTATCATACATGCTTCATACCACAACAATAGCAACACATCAATAGCATGGAATTCATATTGAAGTATATAACTAACATGGACTTGTCATTTAGATATCATGAAACCATGTAAATAAGAATTTCTAGCATCCTAAGCATTTTATCAAACACCTTGCATGCACTCTTTAAGGCATAGGTGTGCTTATCAATTTGACTATCTTAATCCATCCAAAATTCATGAGTTCCAACTAACTTATTCACATGCTTCATGAAAAACACATCAAGATACAACCTTGAATCCAAACAAAAATCATCAACATGGATATAGTCATAACACAACAAGGAAATCACAATTTATAATTTAAAACATGATTCTTGAGCTCCATGGATGAAAGGGACCCATGGATGAACACTACGCATACCTTATATTAATAATTCGTGAAGATTGATGGTAAAATTTCCTTGAAATAGACTCTTCTATGAAAACCCTAGGGCTTGTTCTTGAGAGTTTTGATCTTGAGAGGAAACCCTAAGTTTGTGGTTGAGAGTGTATGAGAGAGCTTTTTGAGATATTTAACTAAAGAGAATGGAAGATAATATGCTTCTTGAGGGTTATAAGTCATGGAAAGTGAAGGAAAAAGACTAAAATACCCTTACTAAAATGTCCCTCAATTACTGGGAAAAATAGCTGACGACATTCGTGACAAACCGTCAAGTTGGTGATAGGCCGTCATGAATTGTCGTCACAAAAGGGTGAAATTTTGAGCTTCTGGTTAAGGTTGATGATATTGGTGATAGGCCATCATGGGCGTGATTGATTTTCACAAAATATCATCACCAGGGTTAGAAATCTGCCCAGGTCTGACGACATTGTTGATAGGCCGTCACGGGCTTGACGACTCGTCACAATTGTCGTCACCAGTTTCCCAGCCAGACATGCTGGAGTAAAATGGGTATTACTCTTTGCTTTGATATTGGATTTAGGAAAAATTGGTATTGTTGAAAATATAATTCAAAGGTATTTCATTTAATATATAGTAAGCCACCCATTTCTTCATATACAACGAGTTATGGTCGATTGAAGTTGCCCAAAGTTTTGACACTCACTAAAACTTGAACGATAGGAAAGCTTTCAACTTGTAATAGAGTTAGGGGACCTCTATGATCTAAATTTATGCTCAAATAGATTTCCATACTACAAAATTGATTAACATACTAAATTTACATAGGATTCGAGGCTTTTAAAATATCTACGCATAGAAATGACGGATTTTCATCCTAGTCTGAAATGTAGGGTATTACAATATCTCCCATTGTGAACATTCATCCTCGAATAAGACGGGATGAGATAAGAGAAAAGTAAACTGATGTGGATATAGAGCATGAACAACTGATCATGATTTCATGTCTTACATAATTGATAAGCTGAATATATCATACTAAACATGCATATCTGATGCATGCATAACTGATTCATAAGTACATGAGGGAGAGTAATGATAAGCTTATCACGCCTATTTGATGCACGAATATATGACTTAACTGGCTCATGAACATGCAATGAATATGCAATGGTAGAGATACCAAGTTTGAACTGGGAACTGAGCATGAAATTGAACACCATGTTTGTACTGAATACTTAACATAAAGCTGAATAAGCTTAAAGAGGATTGTTACCTTTAACAGAAACACTAATGAATCCTGAGATTGTTTACTAAACATGCATCAGCGAGAACATGATAACATAAATGAATTTAGAACGTGATACATGAACTAAATTGAGCTTGCATATATTAGTAAACTCTATCTTGGAGATGGTTACATCCTTGAGATGTCTGTTAGTATGATTGGATGGGATGATGGGAGAAAAACCCCTACCAAATTGACTTAACATCTGCTAAACTGACTTGACTGACTAATTTATGCTAATAACTGAAGACTGGGCATGTATGACTAAACTGAACTTAGTCGGAATAATTGAACTGGGACTATAGAATACTGTACATAGGAGGTAAGGATTAATTGAGTACCATGAGGTGACTGAGCATGGATTCATGGAGACTATATTACTTAAAAATAAAGTGCCACGCGTGTAATATGATTCTGAAAGATTTAGTAAACTGAGGTACTGACAAATAAGAGAGAAACTGATAGTTGCATACCATGGCATAGCGAATCTGAGACTGAATTGAGTTTTAGGATCTGATTACTGAATTAGGACAGAATGTAGGGTTCGGTTAACTGAATTTTTGAAATTGATGTTTTGATTGACAATCAGGTACTTAGTTCTGAGACTGAATAGAATACTAATTACTGAGTGCTAAATACTAGAAATGGAATGTCAACATCATGAATTTATTACAAGATCTAAATTGAGAATTTTTAGGACATGTTCTGAATTTATACGATCGTGAGGACCGTAGAATAGATAGTAGGAACTAAGCATACTGTAAAGATTGGCATGAGTACATGAGTCATGAGTTGTAGACTTAAGTTTTTGAGTTTCTATGTTCATGAGATATGATTCGTAACACTTAATAAGTTTGGAACACCTCACACTGGAAACTGAAAGCGTATGTTATCCTTAGGGGAAAATGTGTGAATATTAACTGTATTCATGGAACTGAGATGTGAAGAATGCACAGGAAACATGATAAATGAGACATAAAAGAAAATAAGGATACCACATCTACTAATTTGTCACAACTAATAGAATTTTAAAGGCATGACTTTCTGAGTTTTCATAACTGGACAGTCCCTGTATGCCTATTGGGCTATGGTAGACTGACCTACTGGGTAGAGACTAGGTAAGGTCCTGTCAATATTTGGTCTGACCTTAATTTTGACCGTTATGCAAAGAATTTTAAAAGAAAAGGGGCGCATGGGTAAGGTGAAACATAAGCATGCGAATGAGAGATCTGAAACATACCAGTTACTATATTAGGAGTAGTTTCCTAATCCTGTCAGGACTGACGATCATGGAGTCTGTTTGGGCGTTGCCCACTGATAGAACTAGAAGTGGCATCCTGCTGATTCAGGCGACTGAGCTGAACTAAAGGACATCCGTGCTGACCTCGTGGACCGAGTTTAGGACAATCTCGAACTTTGTGACCTAACTCACTACATTCGAAACACACATCACTACCGGCTATACAAACACCTTTATAATGCTTACCATAAGTCTAACAAATGGGATAGGTAAGGACTCTACGCTTACTACCCTCTGACCTCGGTTGAGAAGGACTGTAACTACCTGTTCTTGCCCTTTTATTTTCTCTCTTTTTCTTTTTAAGCTTATGCTTCTCAATCTTTTGAGAATAGACCATCAACCTAGACAAGTCCATATCACTAACCAACATTATAGTCCAGCACTCCTTAACCACTCTACCTGATACCCTAGATACAAACTTATTTATTCTGAACCTACTGTTTGCCACTACATGGGGAGCATACCTATCTAACTGGGTAAACTTAAGGGATTATTCTTTCACGCTCATCGTACCCTGCCTGAGATTGATGAAATCTAACACTTTAGCCTCCTTCTATGGGATATATCTTACAGCTGATAGGCGGCTAACTCTATACTCTCACTGGAAGTCACTCCCATGATGTCTGTGACTTTTTGAACTTGATCGAGGAACTCCTATGGATCCTCTTCAGACTTGGAACCGATAAATGAAAGAGGATTCATTCAGGTGAAAACTTAAATCGTAGATGCAGCCATATTGGTCTCTAGGTCAGCCAAAACAGCAACTAGCCGTTCGTTCTAAGCTACAACTGAACTGGCTAGAGTAATGAATGCAGTCCTAAATTCAGTATGAGAAACGTGTTCGTCCAGGGAACCTGCTTAGATAGGCTGAGGTGCTGATTGATTTTTAGTTCTTATTTCACTAATCCTTTCTGAAGACATATTTTGTAAATAAAAGGAAGAAGTGAATTAGATTGAGAGTTTAATTAGAACTTTAGCTTACTGGCATGACATGAATTCTGAAAGAAGGGAAACTATTCCTAAAAGATCTCATAGCCTCCTGCACATAAGTGTGGTGCACAACACACGCATGTACAAGACTCTACTAGATGCGGCATTCAGACTTCCTAGGACTCTAATGAACCTAATGCTCTGATACCAAGTTTGTAACGCCCTAATTTTCTAAATCGAAATGCTACATAGTGCTCATGACCCCGAAGGACCACAAGCTAATCCATGACTGATATCTCTACCTGTATACTGCATAATATACTGGATAAATACTAAAATAAAGGCTGTAAGGCCATAAGGTTCAAATCTGATAAAAATATAACATCTGAGTGGGGTATGAAATACCTAAAACAACTGAAATAAACTGTCTGAACATGATAATCTGAAAGCCTCTAAATTTCTAAATAAGGAGTTGATGGGATATGTCCCCAACTAACTCCAACTACTGAAATAAACTAAAAATTGAAATAATAATGAAATCATCGTGTCCTTAAAAGATGAGGACTTATTTTTAACTCTAACTGCTAATACTGGAATCTACTGCTGATCTAGAGCTCGTGCCTCTAAACCTATGGTGTAACATAAGAGAAAACACTATATTGCAAATACGTCAGTACGTCTGAATATACTGAGTATACGAGTGAGGTAGGCTAAATGCAAAGGGTTATATGCATGAACAATACTGACTGATATGAACGTGAGAATACATACATGCATGCATAACTTTAACTGAACTCATGGAGATACTGACTACTGAGTCTGAATACTGACAATATGAGTGTACTAATACTGAGATACTAAATAGATGAATGACTATTTCTGACAGTTCGAGTTGTGAAGAACTGGTATGATTGACTGTGTCTAATAGTCCTGAAACTGAATACTGATATCATGAATTCTGATAACTAATGTGACTGATAACATAAGTTCTGAGAACTAATATAACTGATGGCATAAGTAACTGTATCTGACAGTCATAAATGTGGTGGAACTAGCTGAGTTCTGTATTGAGGGGTGACTATAGCTGACAGTCCTGAATCTAAAAAACTATTTGAGTTCTTTTACTGAGACTGAGAATGAGATTGAAACAGATTGTAGGAGGTAATCATCTAACAAATATGCCCCAAAACCGAAATGGTGGGGTCCAATCTTTTCCCTGATTAGAAGGGCATCAATACTGTGCCACGGCTAGAGATAACATATGAGTAACCCTATTCTATTTTTGGGAGCTCGTTTTGTATGCCCTACTATCAAGTAAACTTAAAGGAGATGCATTAGCCCTATGGGTAGGGACATCTCAACCTACGCTGGCTATATAGTTCTAGAACTCAAGGATTGCTTCTAGGAATCACATCCTCTGACTGTAGCAAGTGAGTCCCCATCCTTGGGTTTGCTCGGTGCTGAATCTTACTCCCAACTAAGTAAACACTGAACTAAATAACTGGGCTGAATTGAATAACTGAACTGAACTGATTAGCCGATCTGATACTAGTGGTATTGTTTAGCGAGGCTAAACTGAGTTTACTGAATTTCGATGACTAACAAAATGTACTGAGCTCTAAGGGTTGTTTGAGTGTACTGAAGTTACTGAGATTGACTATGAATATTGAGGTTACAGATATTACTGAGTACTGAGATCACTTAGATTACTGAGCTACTGAGACTACTGAGATTTCTAAGTTTTCCCGAGTCACATGACTGACTGAATTCTATAGATCATGGCTTAACTGAGAGTATCGTGATGACATGACAAGGCTCTAGGCACAAAGCTATAATTTTGAGTACGAATACCCATAGGACTCGATGGAAGGAAACCGACACAACATGACTGACTTGATCATAAGATTGGAGTCCACAATTCACATTGTCATAAGTAGGGAATATTATACTTCATGTAGTTCTTCAACATCTTAAGCATGATAGGGAGTTCATAGATATATTTCATGTACATATTGTATATCTCCATTATCATACATGCTTCATACCACAACAATAGCAACACATCAATAGCATGGAATTCATATTGAAGTATATAACTAACATAGACTTGTCATTTAGATATCATGAAACCATATAAATAGGAATTTTTAGCATCCTAAGCATTTTATCAAATACCTTGCATGCACTCTTTAAGGCATAGGTGTGCTTATCAATTTGACTATCTTAATCCATCCAAAATTCATGAGTTTCTACTAACCTATTCACATGCTTCATGAAAAACACATCAAGATACAACCTTGAATCCAAAAAACAATCATCAACATGAATATAGTCATAACACAACAAGAAAATCATAATTTATAATTTAAAACATGATTCTTGAGCTCCATGGATGAAAGAGACCCATGGATGAACACTACGTATACCTTATATTATGAATTAATGAAGATTGACGGCAAAATTTCCTTGAAATAGACTCTTCTATGAAAACCCTAGGGCTTGTTCTTGAGAGTTTTGATCTTGAGAGAAAACCCTAAGCTTGTGGTTGAGAGTGCATGAGAGAGCTTTTTGAGATGTTTAACTAAAGAGAATGGAAGATAATACACTTCTTGAGGGTTATAATTCATGGGTAGTGAAGTAAAAAGACCAAAATACCTTACTAAAACATCCCTCAATTGCTAGGAAAAATAGTTGACGACATTCATGACAAGCCGTCAAGTTGGTGATAGGCCGTCATGAATTGTCGTCACAAAATGGTGAAATTTTGAGTCTATGGTTAAGGTTGAAGACATTGGTGATAGGATGTCAAGGGCGTGATGGCTTGTCACAAAATTTCATCACCAGAGTTAGAAATTTACCCAGATCTGATGACATTACTGGTAGGCCATCACGGGCATGACGACTTGTCACAATTGTCGTCACCAGTTTCCCAGCCAAACATGCTGGAGTAAAATGGGTATAACTCTTTGCTCTGATATAGATTTAGGTGAAATTGGTATCGTTGTAAATATAATTCAATGATATTTCATTTGATATATAGTAAGATACCCAGTTCGTCATATAAAATGAGTTATGGTCGATTGAAGTTGACCCAAATTTTGATGCTCACTAAAACTTGAACAATAGGAAAGCTTTCAACTTGTACTCGAGTTAGGGGACCTCTATGATATAAATTCATGCTCAAATAGATTACCATAGTACAAAATTAATTAATACACTAAATTTACATAGGATTCGAGGCTTTTGAAACGTCTACGCATAGAAATGATGGATTTTCATCCTAGTCCGAAATGTGGGGTATTACAAGCTACTTGAAAATTATTAAGTGTAGTGACTTGAAATGTGAATTAGTGACTTGAAAATGGTTAAGTGTACTCATTTGAAATATGAATTAGTTACTTGAAAATGGTTGAGTGTAGTTACTTAAAATGTGAATTAGTGACTTGTAAATGGTTCAATGTAGTCACTTGAAATGTAAATTAGTTACTTAAAAATGGTTAACTGTAGTTATTTGAAATGTGAATTAGATACTTGAAAATGGTTAAGGTAGTGACTTGAAATATCAATTAGTGACTTGAAAATGGTTAAGTGCAGTCACTTAAAATGTGAATTAGTTACTTGAAAATGGTTAAGTGTAGTCACTTGAAATGTGAATTAGTGACTTGAAATGGTTAAGTATAATCACTTGAAATGTGTACTAATGACGTTAAAATGGTTTAGTATAGTTACTTGAAACGTGAATTAGTTACATGAAAATGGTTAAGTGTAGTGACTTAAAATATGTATTAGTAACTTGAAAATAACTAAGTTTAGTTACTTAAAATATGTGATAGCGACTTGAAATAATTAAGATTATGATTGTTTGTGTAAATGGAATCTAATTATAGTTGGATATATCAATGAAATAATGATAATAGAGTGGGTTTAAGGGAGGAATATGTGGAAGGTGTCAATTGATTTATTGAACATACCAAGACCCTTGATGATAGGTCAATTTTTTGATTGATTCATTGTCCTTGTGTAAAATGTGATGTACAAGCATTATAAAAGAAGAGGTTGTGAGAAATCATCTTTATAAAAAGGCATTTCGTAATGACTATTTAAGATTGAGTACCAGCATGTAGATGTTGGGAAAAATAATTTTGTTGTTGGTGAAAGTAATATGTCTACAAGGTATAATAACTATCAAAATAGTTGGATGAAAAAAATGGTACATGATGCTTTTGGTATGCAACAAGGGATTAAATTTAGGAAAATTTAGAAGATGTTCCCAATGTAAAAGCACACCATTTTTATGAAGAATTGTGTGTTGCTATTCATCCTTTGTTTGACGGGAGTTTGCACGCTCAATTATCTATTGTTGTTAGATTATTAGGTATCAAATTTGATTGGAATATTACTGAAGGAGGTATGTACTTTATTATAGACCTTATTAATGAGTTAGTTGACCCTGTCCCAATTCTTTCTATAAGTAAAAAAGAATAGTGTCAAATTTAGGTCTCTCATCAATTAGAATTGATTGTTGTGAAAATGGTTGCATGTTATAATTTAAGAAGGATGTTGAACTAGAGTCTTGTCGGTTTTGTCAACACCCTTTCTATGAGTGTGGTTGTATAGGAAATAAAATTGCTATTAAGGTGATGCACTATTTACCTCTTATACCAAGGTTAAAGAGGTTGTATGCATCAAATAGCTCAGCTCCTAATATGAGATGGCACAATGAAAATAGAAGGCCTCTGGTGTAACGTGCCATCCATCTGATGGAGAGGCTTGGAAGTATTTTGATGCAACTTATCCAGATTTCGTAGTTGAACCACAAAATATTAGGTTGGGTTTATGTATGGATGGTTTCTCACCTTTTTCTGTTGGTGTTGCATCATATTATGTTGGCTTGTATTTATCATATCATATAATCTTCCTCCTAAAATACTAAAGATTACTCCATATATATTTTTGAATTGTTTTGATCCTAGCTCACGTAATCCAAAAAGTGGGATAGATGTTTACTTGCAACCTTTGATTGATGAGCTGCAATTGTTATGGCATGAAGGGGCAGAAACTTAGGACATTTCACTTAAATAAAATTTCAATTTGCGTGCTTATCTAATGAGGACAATTAATGATTTCCCTGCTTATGGAATGTTGTCTGGGTAGATGGAAGCTAGAAAGTTAGCCTGTCTATACTGCTTGGAAAATACAAAATCATTCACATTAAAACATGGACAAAAAAATTCATCATTTGATTGTCACTGTTGTTTCTTGCCACTTGATCATGAGTTTAGGGAACTCAAGAATACATTTAGAAAGAATAGAGTTAAACCTGATAGTCCACCTTTAAGATAAAATGGTCATGACATTTTGGAGAGAGTTCAAGATTTTCCAAAAGCTTTCGAGGAACCATTATATAAGTTTGATGGGTATGGCGTTTCATATAATTGGACTAAGCAGAGCATATTCTAGGAGTTATAATATTATCTAGATAATTTAATTAGACATATATTAATGTCATGCTTATTGAAAAGAACTATTTTTTGATAACTTGTTCAACACAGTTATTGATGTGACTAGTAAGACAAAGGATAATCCTTAGGCTAGACTTGATTTACCAAAATATTGCAAGCGCAAGGAATTACACTTGTAGGAGAGACCCAATTGCAACTTGATTAAGCCCAATGCTATTTATACATTTGAGTTGGATCGAAAAAATGGAAAATATATGAATGAGTCCAAAGTTTAAAGATGTTGGGTGGATATGCCTCAAATTTGATAAAGAGGATTGATACGGAACAAAGAATCTTACATAGAATGAAAAGCCATGATTGTCATATTTTTATGGAATAATTACTTCCAATTATTTTTATTGGTTTGCTTGAAAACATGTGAAAATGATAGTAGAGATCAGTTTGTTCTTCAAAGAATTATGTTCCACCATATAAAAGAAGAAAATTTGGCTTGAATGGAAGGTCATATTGTTGTTATCACCAAGAAATTGGAGAATATTTTTCCACCTGGCTTATTCGATGTGATGAAACATATTTCCATCTACCTTGTCCATAAAGCCCAGCTAGGTGGTCCAGTTCAAACTAGGTGGATGTATCCAGGCGAGCGGTAAGCAAGTGCAATACATTTAATTTATTTCCTAATTTTTCAAATATATATGTATTATTATATATTAGACACTTAACCTTAAAATTATGCAGGATAGTTTAAAAATTGAAAAGGATTCCTAAAAATAATATAGGGTGGAAGGCTCTATTGTTGAAGGATATTTTGCAAGAGAAACATCCCAATTTTGTTTTTACTATTTTGGTGATCAAGTCGCTTGTTTGAGAAATAGACTGAATGGATACCAGGACGATGAGAATGATCCATATTTTCAACCAATATCAATCTTCAATCAATCAGGAAGTAGGACAAAAAGGAGTAATTTTTGCTGGCTCACCTCCATGGAGCACAAATCAGCAATGTTGTATGTCTTGCTAAATTGCCTAGAAGTTGACCCTTTTTAAAATAAAGATATTAAATATTTACATATCAAATTTAATTATTCATTTTTCTAAGGAAACGAATTGTATTTTCAATGTGAATCTTCAGTTCATTTAAGGTTCAATTCCACCAAAGTCATGTGTGTGAGTCATTTGCAACATGGTAGATATATCAGGTCTAATTTGATAATATCACAACAGGTTTAAAGTGTTTACATATTATTAAACTAATATATATATATATAGGTATCCCATTCACCAAATGCAGCCACATATGGTCAGTTCTTGAAGAAAATTTCTTTAGGACCAGTTAAAGCTCGTATAATGTCCCGCTTCATAGAAAATAGGTTTAAATTTTCCACAAAGGAACACTCCAAACAAGAAAAACAAATAATAATGGTGTTTTGATTAAGGGTGGTGATAATTTTGATTAGTTTGGTATCATACAAGAGATTTTAGATATGGAGTATGCCTGTTGGCCAACTAAAAAAATAGTATTCTTTTGATGTAAGTTGTTTGATCCAAACACAAGAGGCAAAGGAGTCCTTAAGGAGCAAAACATCATTGAAGTTAAAACCATTAGGAAGTATCCTGCTTATGATCCTTTTGTTCTTGCACAAAATGCTAAACAAGTGTACTATGCTCCTTATCTATTACATAGGGACAATTTTGATTGGTGGGTTATAATCAAAACCAAAGTTATAGGGTGGGTGGAAGTTGAGAATGTGTTGGAGACTTTATATAAAAATGAAATGGAAACTGATTACCAATTAGTGGAGACTGACTTAGTGGATAATCTAAACCATCCTAAACACATTTTTGAAGAAGTTAATAATGTAGAAGAGGCTAAAGGGGTATAAGATGAGGAAACTTCTAAAGAGAGTGAATGGTTTAGTGGAGAATCTTTGAGAGAGGAGGATTAGCTTGTGTTGGTTGTATTCATTATTTATTGATGTCTTTATGCTTTGCACTACTTACCTTTAGGTGTTTTTTTAAGTTTGTTATGTAATAGCCTTATAAAGATTACTACAAATAAATCAAAGTCTTTTACCTATTAAAATTCTGTGTTAAATTAAAGTATTATTTAGTTGATCTTACAAAAGAACTTGTATTTTGAGATTAAGTATTGTTTAATTATTAATTGATTGATTAATTAATTCCACAATCTTATCAAAGTGATATTTGATTAACTATTATTTAGCTTTAAATAATTTAGATGGTAGGTAAGGATGACAGGGGCAAGAAAAAGCTGATACTAGTAAGCCAAAAATGAAAAGGGTCGTCACATCATTCATTTAGTGCTCCAATGCATGTGGATCCACTTCATGAATATGCCAAGAATCAGGCCACCCCCATCACGATGCCACCACCTTCATAGTACTACCAAATGATTGATGGCACATACTCTACTGTTGTGTGCCCTACCATCTGCTAGCAGTCAGCCACGTACTCATATTGATTCTATTGGATCAATTGGATTGACTGATCTTCATCTTCGAGACACAACATTTAGTGCTTCAGATACACCTATGGTAATGCATTCACGATCACCTACTCCATAACCAAGATCAAAAAATGCTCGTCGAAAGGAGTACATTATCCCATATGGAGTAGGGTATGATTTCAAAACATAACAACTCTATTTATTTTTCATATACTATATTATTATGATTTATGATATTAATGTTTGATCTTGTATTGCAAGTTTAAGTCTGATAATAGAATCACCAAAATTGTGACTAAATGCATCCGTCGAACTACAATAGTTATTGGACAAGTCGGCAAAAGGTTCTAGAATTTTGTAAAGAGCAAATGTTCAATGAATTTCAGGTAAAGATTTATCTTGTCAACTACTTAACACATTGTTCTAAGAAAAATTGAATATTAAACTACTATTTTTGTAGTAGAAATATTCCTAGTATAATTCAGCGGACCATTTTGCAATAAGGAAGAATTTTTTTAGAAGAGCCAGGCTTATACTTAATGGTCTATTGGAATATGCAAGAACGCGCAGGAAAATCCTGAAGTTTATAGATGAAGATATGTGGCATGATTTCTTTGCTACTAGAATAGCGAAGAATATCAAAAGTTGAGGGAAAAAGGAAGAAAAGTAAGAGCGTCTAAGAAGTGTGGCTCTCCACACACTACGAAAGCTATCAGTCAGATTGTTGTTAAGGGTAAAATGGTATGTAACTTTTACTAGTTTAACTGTTTACTTTTATTTTATATATTTTATTTTTAAATATTAATAATTTTATCATATGCATCAAAAAAACTTGGATAGGAAGATAACTCAAAATGAATTATTCATGGAAACCCACGTAAAGAAGAAAAAGAACCTTGGGGACGAAGACGTGTGGATCGAGACATGTGCAAAAGCTACCCATGTAAGAGCTTGATTCATACTTATAATTTTTTATTGTAGTTGATAGTATTTAAGTATAAATAGTTTATTAGCTTTTTATTATTAATCTTTTACTTCACTTTAAATATAGAATAAATATATGTTGATGATTAATGAGTTGAATAGTAGTCACTCTCCTGAAATTTAGGGGGGCCTAATACCTCAAGATATAGAGGAGGAGTACTAACAATAGTGTGCAGGTTCCCCAATTAGAGGTTGTAACACCCTAAAAAACCCAAGCCAGGACTCAAACCATACTTCAAGTACATATAGGATTAAACATCAAGTTTTAATAGTATGGGAAGGAATTTGGCCATGTGTTTATTTTGATCTTGCAAAAGAATTGGTATTTTGTGTTTAACTGTTGTTTAGTTTACTTATTAATTGATTGATTAATTAATTCCACAATTTTAACAAAGTGATATTTGACTAACTATTTTTTTAATTTTAAATAATTTAGATGATAGGTAAGAATAATAGGGATAAGAAAAAAGTTGATACTAGTAAGCCAAAAAAGAAAAAGTTACCTCCACCTTATAGACGACCCAGCATGATCATCTTATTTTAGGTCATAATATCATTCATTTAGTGCTCCTATGTATGTGGGTCCACTTCTTATCTCTATCAATACTCAGGTTTCCCCTATCTCTAAGCCACCATCTTCATAATACTACCATATGATCAATGGTACTTACATTCGTCAACCATTGTCTGCCCTACTATTTGCTAGAAGTTAGTCACGTACTCATAGTAATTCTATTGGATCGATTGGTTTTACTGATCTTCGTCTTAGAGGAATAGCATCTAGTACTTTGATACACCCATGACAGTGTATTCATGAGCAGCTACTCCACAGCCAAGATAGAGAGATACTAGTTGGAGGGACTACATTATCCCATATGGAGTAGGATATGATTTTAAAATATAACAACTCTATTTATTTTTTATTTACTATATTATTATGCTCTATGATATTAATGTTTGGTCTTTTATTGCAGGTTTAAGCCCAATGATAAAATCACCAAAATTGTGGCCAAATGCATCCATCGCAACTACAAAGGTTATTGGACAAGTTGGCAAAATGTTCTAGAATTTTATGAAGAGAAAATGTTCATGGAATTTTTATCTTACAATTACTTAACAAATTGTTATAAAAAAAAAATGAGTCTTAAACTACTATATTTGTTGTAGAAATATTTTTGGTATGATTCATCGGACCATTTTGCAATAAAGAAGAATTTTTTTAGAAGAGACAGACTCAGACTTAATGATCTATTGGCATATACAAAAAAACATATGAAAATGTCAAAGTTTATGGAAACAGTGTGTGGCAAAATTTTCTTCGCTACTGGAATAGCGAAGAATATAAGAAGTTAAGGGAAAAAAAAAGGAAAGCCAAAGCATCTAAGAAGGGTGGCTCTCTACACACTATGGAAGCTATCAGTCAAATTGTTGTTGATGATAAAATAGTATGTAAATTTTACCAATTTAACTGTTTATTTTTATTTTAAATATTTTATTTCAAAAAAAATTGGATAGGAAGGTAACTCATTATTCATGAAGACCCTCGTGAAGAATAAAAAGAACCTAAAGGATGAAGATGTATGGGTTGAGCCACATGCAAAAGCTACCCATGTAAGAACTACATTCGTACTTATGATTTTTTTTACTATTGTTGATATTAAGTATGAATTGTTTAGTATATAGTTATTTTTATTTTGTTTACTTTACCTTAAATATAGGATAGATATATGTTGATGATTAATGAGTTACATAGCACTCAACCTCCTGAAAGTTAGTGGGACCCAATACCTCAAGATGAAGAGGAGGAGTACGGGCAACAGTGTGCAGGTTCCCGATTAGAGCTTATAACACCTAGGAAAATCCAAACCAAGACTAGAAAAATACTTCAAATATATATAGGATTAAACATCGATTTTTAATAGGTTAATAAGGAATTTTGCCATGTAACAAGGCCACAAAAACCTCCTAGCCCTTAACCGAACCAAATGAGCATAACGTTAATAATTAGATAAATATTTGAGATCTAGACCAACCAAAGATAGATATCTAAATTATCATTACTATACATATAGTTTCTCTTTAATTTTAAATTGAGGTAAAAAGGTTTGGCCCTTTTAGTGAAACATTGCTCTGCAGTGAGATACACGAGTCAAACTATAATACCCCGTACTTTTTCCTAGCTTAATTTCACTCCAAGAATATCAAAGGTTAGATTCAAAGATGAATAACTTTTATTACATATAGAATTTTCCAGATTTAGACCCTCCATTGAGTAGGAAATTAAATTAGATTTCCATCGATACCAATTTTGTCCAAATCCGACACTCGGTTGAAAGGTTATGATGATTTTAGTAAAGAAGTGTACCATCTGGGAAATCACCACACCATGGTGAGGGATAAATACCTAATTTTCATATTCTAGTGGACCACCGCAATTAGCTCGTGTCGCGGCGGAGTCCAATTTCCCACTTGTCAATTTTCAGTAGGTAACACAATTGTACCGCACCACGTTGATGGCCCAAATGACAATTCAGTAGAGCATCGTGATAGCTCCACGTCGTAGAGTACTTCCAGGTCCAAGTTGTCTAATTCCAGTGAGCCATCACGATAGTGGCGCATCGTGGTGGCATGTCAATTTGGAAAAAATGACTTATTTCAGTTCCGATTAAAAGTTTAAAAGGGTACTTTGGTCAATTCTCAAGCCTCCAATTCATCAAAAATAAGAGACTAAACCCATCCTAAGCACTTTATACTTATTTTTATCCTTTCTCTCTCAAAGAAAACCCTAGAACTCAAAAGCTTCTTCTCCAAGAAATCATATTCCTTCATCATTTCTCCAAGAAAGCTTAAATTTGAGGATTCCCAAGGCAAGATAATCAAGAATCCATCTTTAAGAACTCAAATAGGAATAAAAATTCATGATTCTTCATCTAATCATCAATTAAGGTATGTGGGGTTTATGAACAAGGATCTTCTTCCATCCTTGTACCCCAAACTAAGTTTTAATTATAAATTCATATGTTTTTGAATGATTATACATGAGTTTTGAATTAAGGTACATATCCAATACTGTTATTTGTAAGATTATGAGATTTCAAGTGTTTATGAAGATGAATTTCATGTGTAATTTCATATTTTCACGCCTATTGCAGTAATTTTTAGATTTTGAGATGAATTATCATTGTTTTCATTATCAAGCATGAACTTTATGATGTCTTTACATGAACTTGATGCATGGGTTACTAAGTCCAAGTTTATATGTTGATATTTCAAGAAAGATGATGTTTTAAGCATCTTATGATCAGATCAATTATAGATTTTTAATAAAATTTTGATCTTTTTAATCCTCAAATAAGATTGAAAATCTACTTTACAGATTCATTACAGATTACAGAATTTAGATTAGCTTTATTTACAGAATAACTCACATAAAAGCATAACTGGTTTCGTAATAAACCATTATACTAGATTTTAAAGTGGATTTCTAACAGAATGAGCATACAGATTTAAAGAGAGTAGTATTTAGCACCAAGCGGGAAGTGTGGGATTAGCGTGACCTATCTTCCACAAAACTACATAGCCAACGTACGTACAGATTATGAGATTCTTCCCATTCCAACATAAATGACAATTATAGATGTGATCACTTAGCTCAGGTTATACTCCTTGGCAAGAGTATGACACCTCTCCCCATCGTGAGGTTTTCCCCATAGGGGAACAAGAGTTGGACTTCATGTTAGCTCACATGGTTTATGTCGGTTAGAAAAACCTCTCTTACAGTTAGACTTTAGATAAAGTATTTTTCCTAACAGTAAACACTTTCAAAAAAGAATAACAGAAAAGCTTTTAGAAAACTAAGTGTAAAGACACAGTTTTATTCATATTTTGCTTTACAAAAAGATGATAGTTACAGATTTCATCTTTCAGATTTTAGATATAGAAGTGAGCTATATTTACACTTAGACAGTATGATTTATAGATATAACATTAGTATAGCTTTCAGAACTAAATAATATGACTCACTAGATTTATAAAGTATGATTTGCTTCTTATTATTTTTTATTTTCAGTATTTTAGATATTCTAGCTTATGTTAGTCATTTATATTTAGCATGCATTATTTTATAAACAATGATAATAATATGATGTTTTACTTATGCATTTCACCTTCATATACTCAGTACATCCTCAAAGTACTGATCCACATATATATCTATGTCATAATATAGGTTTGGGTGCTCAGTTTCAGCAGCATGAGTGATTTTCGAGCATCTCCATCTACATCCGACAGTTGGTGAGTCCTCATAGTTCGGGGACTTAGTCATTCAGATTTTCAGCTTTCTAGCATAAATGATTTCAGTATTTTTTAGATATGTTGAGTTAGTTGGGGGTTGTCCCAGTGACTCTCTAGATATTAGTAGTAGAGGCTTGTCAGACTGCTTGATTTTATTCAGACTTACAATATTTAATTTTCAGAAAGTATATTTAGATTATTCTCAATTATCTCTGACAGTTTCCATGTTTAATATGACTTTTATGTCTACAATTTCCATTATTATGAGATTCAGACTTAGTAGAAGGCAGACAGGGTTGCTTTAATGCTACTCGCAGTCTTGAGCATCATGTGACGTCTTGAGATCAGATTTTGGGGTGTTACAAACTTGGTATCAGAGTCTAAGGTTTATAAGAGTCTTAGGGAATTAGATAATCCATGTTACGTAGAGTCTTTTTATCATGGGTGTGAAGCGCGCCATATTTTTTAGCAAGAGGCTACAGGACGTTCTACGGAAATCATTTCTTTCTTTCATGATCTATCATGCTTATAGTATCTCTATCTAATTTTAACTCATACTCTTATGTGATAGTTGAATATGCCTCCTCATCGAGCTAATACTCGTAGAAATGGTAATTAGCCACCCCAGCCCGCTGATCCTCTGAATGAGAACATATCTCATATTGATTTTTGAGCTGCCTCTCAAGCGTTGGCCTAAGCTGTGACTGCCAATATTCAGGGCAATCATCAGGCTGCAGTCCCACTTTAGCATAATGGTGATTTAACAGCAGCCAAAAATAGAGATTTCATGGGAATGAATCTGCTAGAGTTCTTTGGGTCGAAAGAAGGTGAGGACCCATAACTTTATTTAGATCAGGTGAAGAATATCACTCAAATTATCTATGTTTTTGAAGAAGAGAATGTATAGTTGGCATCCTATAAATTGAAGGATGTAGTGTATGACTGGGTAGTTATGTAGAAGAATGGTAGAGGTGAGAATGCAGCTCCTATGAGTTGGAAGGTATTTTGAGATATTTTTCTAGATAGGTTCTTTCCTGTGAAATAAGAGAAGCTAAGATAGATGAGTTTGCAAATTTGAGGCAGGGCTCAATGACAGTGAAGGAGTACTACCTTAAGTTCAATCAGTTGTCTAAGTATGCCCCTGATACAATGGTTGATCCTAGGGCAAGTATGAGTAAGTTTGTTATTGGAGTGTCTCGCTTGGTAGTCAAGAAGTGTAGGACTGGCATGCTTATTAGAGACATAGATCTTGCTAGGTTGATGATTCATGCTCAGTAGATTGAGGAAAAAAAGTTGAAGGGAAGAGAGAGAGAAAATAAAAAGGCTAGAATTGAGCAGTTTGAGTATGGCCAGACTAGGTCTGGAGGGGGAAATCATTTGCAGTTTTAGAATTATTCATCTATGCCAACACCATCATTAGCTAGTACTCCCACTCCCAGAACTAGGCAGGAGCAATGGGGTAAGTCTTCTATGTCCAGATCCCAGAATAGTATTAGTGGAAGGGCCAGTTATCCTCCATATGCTAAGTATGGTAAGAATCACCCTGGTGAGTGTTTAGCTGGATAGAAGGTTTGTTACCATTATGGTAAGTTGGTTCATGGAATTAGAGAGTGCCTGCATGCTAAGCAGGGGAACAAAGATGTTTATCCCCAGACTCAGGCTACTAGTGCACCAGCTCCTCTAGGTTGCCCAGTTCCTCCTTAGGGCACATCATCTAGTACCGGTGATGGTTAGCAGCAGAATTGGTTTTATGTTTTACCATCCTTTCAGGAGCAGGAGGATTCGCCAGATGTTGTTACTAGTATACTTTATTCCTTTTATCTTGTTGTTTATGTGTTGTTAGACCCTGGATATAGTTTCTCTTATATGACTCCGTTAGCTGCAGTAAATTTTAAAATAGGTCCTGAAAAGATCCCTGAGCCCTTCTTGGTTTCTACTCTGGTAGGTGAGTCAGTTATTTCCAAACAAATCTATATAAAGTATTCTATCACTTTCTTTCATAAAATCATGTTAGCAGATCTAATAGAGTTAGATATAGTTGACTTTGACTTATTCTTTGTATGGATTGGCTCCATTCTTATTATGCCTCTATAGATTGTCGCACCAGAGTGGTAAAGTTTCAGTTTCTAGATGAGCCAATCTTTGAGTGGAAAGGTAATTCAGTGTCTCCCAAGAGTCATTTCATATCCTATCTTAAATCCAGAAAGTTAATTTCCAAAGGGTGTATCTATCATCTATTTTGAGTCAAAGACACTAAGTGTGAGACTCCAACATTTCAGTCAGTTAGTGTAGTCAATGAGTATCCTGATGTTTTTCCCAAAGATTTGCCAGGGGTACCTCAAGTTAAGTAAATAGCATTCGGGATTGACCTTCTTCTAGATACTCAACCTATTTCTATTTCTCCTTATCGTATGGCTCTCGATGTGCTTAAAGAGTTTAAAAAGAAACTCAAAGATCTTTTAGATAAAGGTTTCATAAGGCCGAGTGTTTCTTCATGGGGTGCTCCCATCCTATTCGTCTGAAAGAAAGATGGTTCTTTGCATATGTTCATTGACTATCGTTAGTTGAATAAAGTTAAAGTTAAAGCAAATATCCTCTTCCTAGAATTGATGACTTATTTGATCAACTCTAAGATGCAAGTTATTTCTCAAAGATAGACCTTAGATCCATCTATTATCAACTTAGAGTAAGAGAATGTGATATTCCAAAGACAGCTTTCAAAACTCGTTATGGTCATTTTGAGTTTTTAGTCATGTCCTTCAGACTAACAAATACCCCAGCAGCTTTTATGGACTTGATAAATAGAGTGTTCAAATAGTATCTGGACATGTTTTTCATAGTCTTTATCGATGATATTCTTGTCTACTCTCATAGTAAGAATGACCATGCAGACTATCTTAGAATTGTGTTGCAAACTCTTAGAGATCACCAGTTATTCACCAAATTCAACAAATGTGAATTTTGGCTAGGGTCAGTATCTTTTCTTGGTCATATGGTTTCCAATGAGAGTATTCGAGTTGATCCCCAAAAGATAGAAGTAGTAAGAAATTGGCCTAGACCTATCTCTTCGTCGGACATTAGAAGTTTCTCAAGTTTAGATGGCTATTACAAATGTTTTGTTAAAGGTTTCTCATCTATTGTGTCTCCTATGTCTATATTAACCCAGAAGAAAGTTAAGTTTCAGTGGTCAGATTTCTGCAAGAAGAGTTTTCAAGAGTTAAAGACTCGACTCACTTCAGCCCCAGTTTTAGCATTAGCCGATGGTACAGATGGTTTCATTATGTATTGTGACACCTCTAGAGTTAGTTTAGGTTGTGTGTTAATGTAAATAGGTAAGTTCATAGCCTACACCTCTAGACATCTTAAGCCTTACGAAAAGAATTATCATACCCATGATCTTGACTTAGCTGTCATTGTGTTTGCTTTGAAAATCTAGAGATATTATCTTTATGGGGTGTATGTGTTTACTCAAAGGGATTTGAATCTTTGTCAGAGAAGGTGATTAGAATTGTTGAAGGATTATGATATGAGTGTGTTGTATTATTCGAGCAAGGCTAATGTAGTGGCAGACACCCTCATTAGATTGTATATGGGCAGTGTTGCTCACGTGGAGAATGATAAGAAGGAGTTAGTTTGAGAGGTTCATGGATTAACTAGGTTGGGTGTTAGACTGGTTAATTTAGCTAAAGGGAATGTTTTGGTTCAGAGTAGTTTTGAATCTTCCCTAGTTTCGAAAGTAAAGGAGAGCAGGATAAGGATCCTAGTTTGGTCAAACTGGAGGAGTCAGTTAAAGACCAAAAGGTAGAGGTTTCTCCCAAAGGGGAAATGGTGTGTTGAGATACCAAAGTAGATTGTGTGTACCCTATGTTGATGATTTGAGGCATCTAATTATGGCGGAAGAACATGGTGCACGTTATGCTATTCATCCAAGTGCTACCAAGATGTACCATGATGGGAAATCTATTTGTGGAATGGTATGAAGAGAGATATAGCAGAGTTCATAGCCAAGTATTCAACTTGTCAATAGGTTAAGGTAGAGCACCAAAGACCTAGTGGTACGTTGCAAGGGTTTGGTATCCCTACTTGGAAGTGGGAAGAGGTAAATATGGACTTTGTGACTGGATTACCCCATTCGCATCATTAGCATGATTCGATTTGGGTGATAGTAGACAGATTGACTAAGTCAATGCATTTCTTACCAGTTCACACATTCTATACAGCTGAAGATTATGCTAAGTTGTATATCAGAGAGTTAGTTAGATTACATGGAGTTCCTTTGTGCATCATCTTTGATAGGGATACTCAGTTTACCTCTTAGTTTTGGAAAGCCTTTCAGAAAGGTCTTGGTACCCAAGTTCATCTTAGTTTATATTTTCATATACAGATAGATGGTCAAACAGAAAGGACCATTTAGACTATAGAGGACATGTGTTCTTGATTTCAAAGGTAGTTGGGATTAGCATTTGCCACTGATTGAGATCACTTATAATAATAGTTACCATTCTAGTATTCAAATAGCCCCATTTGAAGCTCTTTATAGGTGGAGATGTAGATCTCCAATTGGTTGGTTCGAAGTGGGTAAGGTTGTTCTGATTGGACCAGACATGGTGTTTGAAGCTATGAATAAAGTTTAGTTGATTCGAGACAGATTGAAAGCAGCCTAGAGTAGTTAGAAATCTTATACTGGCATAAGAAAAAGAGATCTTGAGTTTGAGGTTGATGATTTTGTATATTTGAAAGTTTCACCCATGAAAGGAGTGAAGAGATTTGGCAAAAAAGGGAAGTTTTGTCCCCGATATGTAGGCCCCTTCCGAATTTTGAGCCGTGTTGGAAATGTACCGTATGAGCTTGAGATACCCTCAAATTTATCCTAAGTTCATCCAGTATTTCATGTGTCCTCGTTGAAGAAGTGCATGGATAAGTCAGCCGATATAGTTCCTCTAGAAAGTACAGATATTCAGAATAGCCTTTCATATGAAGAAGTTCAAGTAGAGATTCTTGATCATCAGATCCGTAGACTAAGAAACAAAGAAGTTCCCTTGGTCAAAGTTATGTGGCAAAATCAATCCTTTGAGGGTGCTACTTGGGAAACAGAAGCAGACATGCGTACCAAGTACCCTCATCTCTTCCCCACAAACTCAGATTCAGTCGAAGGTAATAGTCTTCCTTCATTCAGTTCTTTTTCAGTCTCAGAATCAGCCATATAGCTACTTTTCATGTAAATTCATGCACCTACAGATCAGTTCAGTAGGTCAGTATATTTTGAATCAGTCATATAGTTATTCCAGTTGTGCATGATAGCTTATAGCCTCAGATTCCACAATATTTTAATATTAACTAGCCACATTCGAGGACGAATGTTCCCAAGGGGGAGATATTATAATACGCCATACTTTTTCCTAACTTAATTTCACTCCTCGAATGTCAAAGGTTAGCTTCAAATATGAATAAGTTTTATTAAATATATAATTTTCCAGATTTAGACCCTCCATTGAGTAGGAAATTGAATTAGCTTTCCATCGATACCAATTTCGTCGAAATTCGACACTCGGTTAAAATTTATGATGATTTTAGTAAAGAAGTGTACCATCTGGGAAATCACCACTCGTGGTGAGGGCTAAATTCCCAATTTTCACATTCTAGTGGACCACCACGATTAGCTCGCATCGCAGCAGAGTCTAATTTTCCATTTGTCAAGTTTTAGTGGCTCAACGTGATTGTACCATGCTGCGTTGATGGCCAAATGATAATTCAGTAGAGCATCACGATAGCTCCGTGTTGTAGAGTACTTCCAAGTCTCAGTTGTCTAATTCCAGTGAGCCACCGCGATAGTGGCACATTGCGGTGGCATGTCGATTCGAAAAAAATGACTTATTCCAGTTCAGATTAAGAGTTTTAAAGGGTACTTTAGTCAATTCCCAAGCCCCCAATTCGTCCAAAACAAATGATTAAACCCATCCTAAGCACTTTATGCTTATTTTCATCCTTTCTCTCTCAAATAAAACCCTAGAGCTCAAAAACTTCTTATCTAAGAAATCAAATTCCTCTATTATTTCTCCAAGAAAGCTTAAAATTGAGGATTCCCAAGACAAGATAATCAAGAATCCATCTTCATGAACTCAAATAGGAGTCAAAAATTCAAGTTTCTTCATCTAATCATCAATTAAGGTATGTGGGGTTTATGAACAAGGATCTTCTTCCATCCTTGTGCCCAAAACTAAGTTTTAATTACAAATTTATATGATTTTGAATGATTATACATGATTTTTGAATTAGGGTTCATACCTAATACTGTTATTTGCAAGATTATAAGATTTCAAGTGTTTGTGAAGATGAATTTCATGTTTTATTTCATAGTTTCATGCCTATTGCAGTAATTTTTAGATTTTGAGATGAATTATCATTGCTTTCATTATCAAGCATGAACTTTGTGATGTCTTTACATAAACTTGATGCATGGGTTACTAAGCCCAAGTTTATATATTGATATTTCAAGAAAGATGATGCTTTAAGCATTTTATGATCAGATTTTCAGTAAAGTTTTGATCTTTTTCATCCTTAAATAAGATTTGGAATCCACTTTACCGACTCATTACAGATTACAAAATTTATGTTAGCTTTATTTATAGAATGACTCTGATAAAAGCATAATTGGGTTCGCAATGAACCATTATACTAGATTGTAAAGTGGATTTCTAACAGAATGAGCATACATATTTAAATGGAGTAGTATTTAGCACCGAGTGGGAAATATGGGATTAGCGTGCCCTATCTTCAATGGAACTATGTAACCAACGTAGGTACAGATTATGAGATTATTTTTATTCCAATATAGGTGACAGTTACAGATGTGATCACGTAGCTCAGGCTATACTCCTTGGCAAGAGTATGGCACCTCTCCCTATCGTGAGGTTTTCCCTATAGGGGAATAAGACATTGGATTCCATGTTAACTCACATGGTTTATATCAATTAGAAGAACCTCTCTTACAGATAAACTTCAGATAAAGTATTTTCTCTAACAGTAAAGACTTTCAAAAAAGAATAACGGAAAAGCTTTTAGAAAACTAAGTGTAAAGACTTACAGTTTTGTTTAGATTTTGCTTTACAGAAAGATGATAGTTACAGATTTTATCTTTCATATTTTTGATACAAAAGTGATCTCTTTTTACACTTAGGCAGTATGATTGGTAGACATAACATTAGTACAACTTTCAAAACTAAATGTTATGACTCACTAGATTTATAAAATATGATTTGCTTCTTATTATTTCTGATTTTCAGTATTTCAGATATTCCATCTTATGTGAGTCATTTATATTTAGCATGCTTTATAAATTATGAAAGTGATATGATTTTTTACTTATGCATTTCACCTCCATATACTCAGTACATCCTCAAAGTACTAATCTACAGATATGTCTATGTGCTACATTGTCTCATAATGTACGTTCAGGTGCTCAGTTTCAGCAGTGTGAGTGATTTTCGAGCATCTCCATCTACATCTAACAGTTGGTGAGTCCTCATAGTTCGGAGACTTAGTCATTTAGATTTTCAGCCTTCTAGTATAGACAATTTTAGTATTTTTCAGACATTTTGAGTCAGCTGGGGGTTTGTCCTAGTGACTCTCTAGATATTAGTAGTAGAGGCTTGTTAAGCTACTATATTTGATTCAGACTTATAGTATTTGATTTTTAGAGAGTATATTCAGATTATTCTCAGTTATCTAAGACAGTTTCCACATTTAATATGACTTTTATGTCTATATTTCCATTACTCTAAGATTCAGACTTAGTAGAAGGTAGACAGGGTTAGCTTAAGGCTACTCGTAGTCTTGATCACTATGTGACTTCTCAAGATTAGATTTCGAGGCGTTATACAAACTAAGACTGTGTTTACATTGTATGACCATACAATGGTCTTGTCTGATTGAGACAACCCCAATATCTGAAAGTTGACAAAGTATGCCTTCATACCACATAAGGGGACTGCTATTGTTCTTTAAAACCATGATCCTATTCATGATCGTGAGTCCCACAGATACCCCTAATTAGACCCTCAAACCTACAAACCAAGGTACAACCATAGGTAGATTCCACAATCGTACCAAGGCTCATTATATCATTTTCAAAGAGCTCTCATCCATCTTTCGACCACAAGTAGAACCCACAATCATAGGTTTGCCCCTCGATTATGTGAAGGTCCTGTACGTCCCTCTCAGCAATATCCAATTACGAATTATAAAGGGGCATATCACTCTTTTCCCACTTTTTTAACATAAAAACCACATTGTTTTAGGTATCCTATTGGTCATTATTGGGGTTAATATTACCCTAAGTACTTATAACTCAGAATAATATCTAACACTTAGTTTGAAATAGAGATAATGACGCAATTTTTTTTCCCAAGGTAGAGCTAGGGTTCATCTTCTTCAAGCATCCAATTCTAAAGAATTTTTTAAGGCTTCCATCTATATATATGTGGGATTTCATAAATGGTTTCATTTTCACCCATTGACTCCCAAACTTGACCCAACTTTTCAGTTTAGATGCTTTTTCAAAACTTAGGGCTTATGGATATTGGTAAATTCACGGATATCTCAGTCCTTTGGTATCACTGAGTTATAATCCCTATTTTATTATGAATTTTAGTATTATTACATAACCATGATCACAAATCCTAATTACATTGTGAAATCTATAAGTTTGGACTTGAGTTATTGAATACCATAATTTCACCCAGATTATGAAACTGGCATAATAGTTGCATTCTTCAGAGATGGTGGGTTATGAACACCCAATGACCTAAGATAGAATGTATATACTTTTGAGTACTATATCCTCCAGTTTACATGTTTCAAATACTTTTAGATAATGCATTTATTTTTAGTCGTCAGATTATTATTATCATTGAGCATTATAATTATCAGTGCCCTTTAGTTGGGAGTAGTTCTTAGCACTGAGAAGATGCAGGGAAGAAGGCTCATCCTCCAATTTCTAAGACCTTTAGTAGAAGTCCCTAAGGATAAGAACTACAGTGCCACTATAGGTTCTAAGGGTCACCCATTAGGATGGGCTTGACATGTTAGTCCTTTTAGACATCAGTTTAGTAGATTCATGTCAGTTAGTGTTCATACACTTAGTAAGGTCTGAACACCCATCCAACTAGGATTACAGGTTAGATCCCAGTTAGCTCAAATTGAGGTATGTCGGTTATTAGTATCTCCTACAGTCTAGTTCATAGTTTATAGTTCCAGATTCAGATGTTAGCATGACCTTGTATTAAGTTATTCAGTTGAGCTTATATCATTTATTTTCTATCTCACTTACTCAATACATTAAAAGTATTGATCATATACTTTCTTTTATGCTATATTATCTCATGAAAAATGTATAGATATTTGGTATCTGGATCACGTAGTATGATCTCTTATCATATTAAGGGAAATATTTGGGTTAGTCTTCATCGAGTAAGGGCCAATGCCAGCATTACATTTCATTTTTTCTTTGTCGTTCCCAGTTTTCAAATAATTAGAATTAGTTGGGGGCTTTTCCCAACAACTTGACTTAGTAGAGGCTTTTTAGACTTATATTTATATTTTTAGATGGTGATTTTAGATTTATTTATTTTTGATTGATTTTTTTTGGAATACATATCTCATTATTTAATTTATCTTCTGCTTAAGTATTTTTATAAGTTATTTTTTATATTCCTAGTGTTTTGGTCCATAGGTTAGCTTGGGGTCCCTTGTGACTCTAAGTATCATGTTATGACCAGGGGTAGTCTCGAGCTCTAACAAACTTTGTATCAGAGAATAGGTTAAAGTATTATAGGGTGTCTAAAAGTGGCATTGAATAAAGTCTTATTCATTAGTATAAAGTGCGTGATACTTATGAGTGAAAAGATATGAGATGTTATAGGAAAAGTTTCACTTCTTTCATATTCATATGTGCTAGAGTGTGAGCTCTATTAAAATATTTTTTTAGATCAATATCTACATATTTATAGAATATACCTCAAAACATAACTAACAAAAAGAGAGTGGAGACGATAGCATGGTTGAGAATCAGCAAGCACCACCACCAGCTCTAGAAAACCCACTAATTGAAAAATTCTTCCATGCAATATTCAGGGCTTATTTTACAACCGTAGACCAGTCCATGACCAACAAAAATAACCAGTCTATTGTGGCACCAGCCAACCCAATAGTGAATGCAGCAGCAGCCAGAGTTCGAGACTTCACTCAAATGAATTCTTTAGTGTTCTTTGGGTCCAAGCCTAAGGACGATACATAGGAGTTTGTGGATAGTATTTAGAAATTTATGGAGATCATTGGTGTTACCTTGATTGAATATGCCAACCTTGCTACCTATCAGCTGCAGGGAAAAGCTCACACTTAGTATAAGCAATGAAAGAAGGATAGGGGTACAGATGTAGAACTGGTTGAATGGGATGAGTTTGTTATTGTATTTTTGGATAGGTTGTTCCCACTAGATGTAAGGGAGGCCAAGTTGCCAAAATTCATAAGTCTAGATAGGATAGTATAGTGTGAAGTAGTATTTCCTTAAGTTTACTCAGTTGTGATTCTAAGGATATGTCCAAAGAATGTAGGACTGCTATATTGGTGAAGGATATCAACATCTCTAGGATGATGGTTCATGCTTAGTAGATAGAAGATAAGAAAGCTAAGAAGAAAGAAAGGGAGAACAAAAGGGCCAGAATAGGTAACTTCAATTTCTCTTAGCAGGGATCAGATAGTGGAAATTGTTCCTAATTCTATTAGATATCTTCAGATCCAGCCCCGTCTTCTGCTAGTTCCCTTGTGCCTAAGTTTTGAAAACATAATTGAGATAGGGAACTAGGATCTAAGTCCTAGAGTAGCGATAGTAATGTTCGTACCAATCCTATATGTAAGAAGTGTGGTAAGAACCATATGAGTTAGTGTATGTATAGTAGTGATAGTTTCTTTGGGTGTGTCAAGCCAAGTACAGACTTAGGAAATGCCTAGTGGTTTCTCATAGAGGTAGAGATGCCCGTCAATAAAGTCAGTATAATTCTTTAGCAGCTCTTGTAAGACACCTGACTCAGTAGGGTACCTCATCTTGTCCAGCTAGCGAACAATGCTAGAAAAGGTTCTATGCTCTTTAGACTTGACAGGATAAGAAGGATTCTCCTGATGCAGCCACGTGTTTGTTACAATTTTTTTTGTATTTATGTTTATGCATTATTAAATCCTAGAGCCACACTTAATTTTATATAACTCCCCATATAGCAGTAACTTTGGTGTTATGCCTAAAATTCTTTCAGAACCTTTCACAGTCTATACTCCACTTGGTGACTCCATTATAGTTAAATAGTTATATAGAAATTGCTTAGTTATAATTTCCCAGAAAGCCACATCAGTTGATCTTGTAGAGTTAAACATGGTATATTGTGATATCATTATTGGTATGGATTGGCTACAAACTTGTTTTTCCTCTATTGATTTAGGAAAAGAGTATTCCAGTTCATGTTTTAAAATAAACTAGTTCTAGAGTGGAAGGTTAGTACCTTAGTGCCTATGGATCAATTTGTCTCTTACCTTAAGATAGAAAGTTGATCACCAAAAGGTGTATATACCATATTTTCCTAGTAAAGGATTCAAAATCTGAAGCCCCAATTCCTTGGTCGGTTTTAGTGGTTAATGAATTTCAGAATAAGAAATTGACTTTGAAATAGATATTCTTCCATATACTCACTATTTCAATTCCACCCAGCAGAATTGTTCTATTTGATCTTAAAGATTTGAAGAATCAATTAAACTACCTCTTGGACAAGGCTTTATCCGACCCAGCGTCTTTTTGTGGTGTTTTCTAATTCTTTTTGTGTGCAAGAAAGATGGTTATGTTAGAATGTGCATCAACTACCATCAATTAAATAAGGTCATATTTAAAAATAAGTATCCCATTCCTAGAATTGATAACTTGTTCAAGAAACTCCATGGTGCAAATTTATTCGCTAAGATAGACCTCAGATCAGGCTACATCAGCTCAGATTCAGAGAACGTGACATTTTGAAGACAGCCATCTAAACAAGAATATGGTCACTTTGAATTTTTTGGTATGTCTGTTGGACTAATGAATGATCTTTCAACATTAACATACTTGATGGACAGGGCATTCAAGAAGTACTTGGATGATCCGAGGTTGATTTACGCACCCTAGTGTTGTTATCCGAGCTTATTTAGCTTAGTTTAAGGGACTTCTCTTGTGCTTAATGAGTAAATCTTGGTTGAAATAAGAAACTAAGTGTTATTTTATGTAAATTTAATGGTCAAAGTGTTTTCATAGTGAATTTGGAGTCAAAACACCAAGTTAAGAATCAAGGCACAAAAGCTAGTACTCTTAGCTTGAGCTATGCCTTTTACTAGTTCATCGTCTTGAGTTATATGTTGTTTTGAGCTCTAATGTATGGTGTTTTATGTTGAGGGAGTCTTTTTAAGTTGATCATGATGATAAATGGTTGTTAAATAATCTAGAAATCACATGTAAACAACACCACAAAGCTTGGACTTAAAGGACAAACGCAATGGGCAATGCTTGATCAAAGTTGGACATTTTGATGTCCTTGGCATGCCACGCTACCTAGGTTACTTGATTAGACAATGTAAAACCCTTTTAAACCTTGTTTATGGCTAATTACAGTGTGACTCCACAATTTTGGCATTTCACTCTTCCTACATGGCGCGATATTGGTGAGGCACGCCCTTATGTAAAAATTGGCATTTGTGTTCCTACTATAAATAGGACACTTAGTTGTTATGTTTATCACCTTGGATGACATTGGGACGTTAATGAAGGATGTAGAACTCTTCAATTGGGTTTTTTCTTTCATTACTTTGTTTTGTTTTTTAATTGTAACATGTATTCATTCATTGTGATTACGATTACATCTATGATCGGTTAAACACCCTTTTCTGGGATAAAGGCCAAGAACATGAGTATTATTGTTATAAATTGACTTGGTTATTGTTTTTTTATCATTATTGGTTGTTTATTTATCATTTTTATTACTATTTTAAAGATTTGTGACCCTTAAAATATATGCATAGTCATCTTGTAAACCCAAAAGAAGGAACAAGAGGATAGAAAGAGGGATAGATAGAATAGGATTGGAGTCTTCTAATTGAATGAAGTTATAATTTGCATTTAGGATAGGAATATACCTAATCTCCCTATTTGGTTCAACTGTGAGATAAAATATAAATGCATTTAACTTAGTTCTCATATCCCCGCTCAATGATGTAGTTGTGGGGCTAAGTTAGATAGGTGATTATAGGCTCGGAACACCATAGTCATAATATCAACCCCAACCAAGATAGTTAACCTAACCAAGGAAGTTTTGTAATGTAGTATTTTTGTTTACAGTGCCTTAGCTCAGGTTTTCTCCCTATTGATTGTTCAAACCTTTATGTTACCGCATTGTTTAGTTTACGATTACTTATAACTTTCAAATTTTGTGGTTACATTTGCACTAATTTAATCTTAATAGTTCAATTAAAATTGGTTAATTACTTAACACTAGTCCCTTTGGGATCGATACTTGGCTTTCTTTAAGTCTACTATATGACTTGGGTGGACTATGTACACTTACATGCGCACTTGGGCGCAGCAAATTTTTGGCACTGTTGTGGGGGACTTGTAAATTGGTAACTATCATAGTTTTAGTGCTACTTTCTGATTTCTTTGGTGTTTTTCACTTGGTCTTGGCTTCTAAATTTGAAGGCAATAAGCTAGTAGGATGGTAAAAGACTGAGAGTTGGTTGAACTAAACCTTAAGATCGAGCAATACTTATATCAATGAGGGAGAAAAGTAGTACTTCTCTATCATATCCTGTAGATTCACAATAAATAAGACATTCTTACTCCCATGGATGAGATCTACCAACCCAGAGGATAGTTTGTGAAATGGCAATCCCACTTGTGACTAATGATCTTCATTATTTACAGATCGACTATTGGAGGTAGATTTGAATTGAAGTAAAACATGGTGCAAATTCTGCATAGCACTGGACAGTTTATTGGGCTATCACATGAAGATCCACAAGTCCACTTACAAAACTTTCTGGAGATTAGTGACACATTCATCCCGATAGGTGTGCCAACTTATTATGTGAAGCTAACACTGTTCCACTTCTCACTTTTACGAGAATAAAAGAAGTGGTTGAATGCAGAGCTGGCAAGTTTAATATCAATATGGGATGACTTGGACCGAAAGTTCCTCGTCCATTTTTTCCATCTGACAAGACTTTGAGATTGTACAGTAAGATTTTGAGCTTCAAGCAAAGACCAAATAGGAACTAGTATCATATGTCAAAGAGATTCAAGTCTATTCTTTGGACAGTCTACATCATCAGCAGTCTAATAAGGTATTATCTTATACCTTTGTAGAAGCTCTTAACCATAATATAAATTTTTCTAGATTTAGATATAGGTGTTCAGGCTTTGCAGAAGACTTATGATAAGTTGTATACCTTGTTGAATTATATAGCTCAAAGAAACCCTGAATGGCATGATGATGTGTCTAGAAATTCAATGAAAAAGGTCATAGGGATGATAGAAGTTGATATTATCATAGCCTTAGTCGCCCAATTATCTACTCCCCAAAATTAGATGATAATATAGTTTAGTTGGTTGGATATGAATCAATCTCTTGCTTAGGTGAATACAGTACAACATACCAGGTTGGTGATTTATCGCAATAGTGGCCACTCCGTAGACTTGTGTGGTGCAAATTCAGAATCGATAAACTTTTTTACAATGCTCAAAATCCAACTTATTCAAATGCCTACAACCCAAAACTGGAAGACTCAACCAATGTATCCTTGGGGAAACAACCAGCAACAGTAATTTTAGAAGCAGCAGAATAATACTCGGGCCAGTAACACTAAAGAGACTCTGAAAAAGATTTTGGCCAACGAAGAACAAATGGTTGCTGAAATAAAAAATTAACAAATAGCTTACAGTTAGAGTAAATGTTGAGGCACTATAGCAGGCACAGAATACAGGTCTCAAGGTGGTCTTCCAAGTGATAATAAACCTCCAAAACAAGTAATGGCAGTCACTTTAAGGAGTAGTGGAGAGTTTAATGATAGTCCTTTAAAGATAAATAAGAAGGTAGATGTAAAGTTGGTTCCTCAACCAGTTACATAAAATGTTGCTAAAAATTTGGGGAAGTCTAAGTACCTGAAAGCAAAAATTATTGAGATGAAAACACAACCACCATCATTCCCACAACGGCTCCAAAAAGCAAATAAGGATGCATGCTTCAAGAAGTTCTTTGACACGTTAAGAGATCTTTACATTAACATTCCTCTTATAGATGTTTTGTGGGAAATGCACAAGTACACTAAGTACTTGTAGGACATGTTGACTAACAAAGATAAGCTATAGAACATTAAGACTGTAGCACGTACTGAGGAGTGTAGCTCATTTGTATTATGGAGGATGCCTAAGAAGTGTAAGGACCCTGGGAGTTTCACTCTCCCTATTCAAATTGGTGACAGTGAGGTAGTCTATACACTGAGAGATTTAGGGGAAAGCATAAATTTGATTCCCTTATCAATATTCAACACTCAGGGATTCAGAAAGCCGAGACCATGCTCTGTGTTACTCCAGATGGCAGATCAAACCATAGTCCATCCTGAAAGAATCATTAAGGATATGCTCATCAAGGACGATAAGTTTATTATCCCTTCTAAATTTTTTATTTTAAATTATAATGTAAATAATAGGGTACCGATTATCTTAGGATGTCCATTATTAGCTATGGGAGGTACAGATAAATGTGAGAGGGGGCACACTCAAAATGAGGTTGGATGATAAAGAGGTGTTCTTCAAAGTTTATAATCCACTCAATACATCATTTGATTACAAAGATTTATATATGATTACAATGATTTAAGTGGATGAGTGTGGGGTGGTGGAGTCCAATCTACCAAAGACCTCTTCGGACAGTCTCATTAAGTTGCCAGGGCATGAAAAGACTAAAGTTGAAAATATTATTGACCTTGAGATTTCACACTCAAAAGTTCAAAAGAGAGTAAGAAGATAGCCTCCAAGTGGGAGGAAGAGGATGAAGAAATTCAGTTGAGTAGTGATGTGGGTCATGACGCGACACTAAATTAGGCGTTACTTGGGAGGAAACCCAAGTTAAGGTAAGTTTTATTTTTAGTATTATAGTTTTACTTTGCGTAGTTTTTGATTTTGTTTTGAGTCACAGGTTTATGGAAAGTCTAAGTACCGGAGACTTGAGGTAAGGAGTTCGACAAAGACTAAGTGTGGGGTCCAGAAATCCCCTAGATGATAAAGATGCTGCTAACTAGGACAAGAGGCCTCATGGAGCATTTTGATCACTACTTTTAATTATACTTTAAGTACAAAGTAAGTTTTAAGTATGGGTGGGGAAATTCCGATGGTTTTGGGTGAAGTGATGCTGTAGGATCTTAGTTTTAGTTGTTTTCTTAGTTTGTTTTGGGTTAAATTTGAAAATTTTGAAACAAAATACAAAAATATTTTCTTTTTAGATTTTAATTTTTAGTTAGTTGGGTCAGTCTAGGTGTACACTTCACCTACCCCATGGTTGTTCTTTTTGGTTCTTTCTGATGAGGTGTCCTTTGAACCCACTATCCTTTTTCTTTTTAGGAATATATTAAATTTTTGTGTTAAGAATAAGTGCAATGTTCTGGTTGGTGTTATGGATGATTGCATGATGCAAGTGGGTTTTGTATGTAAAAGCATGTTGTCTGTGTGAATTACTACTTTTAAGACACTTAGGCTCTAGTTTATGACCCTTGTACGTTGTTGGCTTAATGATGAATTCATGTGATTGCTTAGTTAAGAGCCTATGATAATCCTACTTGAGTTGAGCATGTGCCATATGTAAAGTGAGGTTTTGTGTATTCCTTGTTGCATGTGATGTCTAGAACTTTCCCGGTCTGTGTGCAAAGAAAAATAAAGAGTGTGGGTTTAGGAGATGATATAGGCATTTCTTTGACAACTATGTTTCATACCCTCGTTTAACTACCTTTGTGCATAATCCTAGTTAACCCCGTTGAGCCTTTAACTTATTTTCTTTGGTAGCTTCATATGTAACCTAATTCCCTTTCTTTGTTTGATCTTAATTTGATCCAAAGCTCTTAAGAATTTTAGATGAAAATTAACTGAGCTAAGGAGTTGAAATACAAGTAAGGAAAAGGTGAAAGTTAAGCCCCCAAAACATAGCTATTGGTATTAAGAATTGATGTGTATTGAGGTTAGGAGTTATGTAATGAAAGAAATAAAGATTGTTTAAAATTGAATAATGTATAGAATAGAATATTCCCTTCCACTGTATATGAATTAGCTTTATGAGATGGGGAAAAACAAAAGATATGTGTGAAGGTAGATGAGGTGGAAAGTTTGGTTATTAGAGGTTGATCTTAATGTATATATGGTGTACTAAGCTCTTAGGAAGGATAGTCATTATTCTTGGCCAAAATAGGTTTTACCCATCCTTTATCCTGCATTACAACACTTAAAGACCAATTTGATCTTTAGCCTTAACATTTTCATATTAGTTGAGTACTACATTAAGGGCAAGCCTATGGTGCGTCATGTGTAACTTATGAATTCTTTCTGAGAGTGAGCGTGATTTGATTCTTGTACCTATTTTTATGATAGATTGCATCTATGTGAGTGATTAGGAAACTCTTTTATTGTGAGGGAACATGTTTAATGGTGTGGTGATTTATGTGATGTACTTAATTGAATAATATGTATAATTTGCCAAATTAGCAATTCAATTCTTAAGGCTGGGATGTTTTGGAGTAGTATTCTTGAGCTTTCAATTGTGTGTATAACATGCTTAGTGTAAGAACATGCATTTTGTGCAGTCATTGTAGTACTAGCTTGAGTGTCTTACTTTTTATAGAAGTGTAGAGTATTTGCTAATTATATTGTTGAGAGTGAAGAGTTGTTCGAGAACGAACAAGGATTTAAGTGCGGGGTGATGATTTGAGGTGGATTTATGCACCTCAATGTTGTTATCCAGGCTTGTTTAGCTTAGTTTAGAGGACTTCTCTTGTACTTAATGAGTAATTCTTGGTTGAAATAAGCATATAAGTGTTATGTTAGGTAAATTTAATGTTTGAAGTGTATTCATAGTGAATTTGGAGTCAAAACACCAAGTTAAGAATCAAGGGATAAAAGCTAATACTCTTAGCTTGAGCTATATCCTTTACTAGTTCATTGTCTAGAGTTATATGTTGTTTTGAGCTCTAACGTGCGGTGTTTGATGTTGTAGGAAGCTTGGTAAGTTGATCATGATGATAAATGGATTTTAAAAATGTAAAGGCCTTTACTAGTTCATTGTCTTGAGTTATATGTTGTTTTGAGCTCTAATGTGCGGTGTTTGATTTTATAGGAAGCTTGGTAAGTTGATCATGATGATAAATGGACTTTAAAAAGGACAAAAATCACATGTAAAACAACACCACAAATCTTGGACTTAAAGGACAAAGCAATGGACAAAACTTGATCATAGTTGGACGTTTTGGTGTCCTTGGCGTGCCACTCTTGCTAGGTGCCACGATTAGGCCATGGCACGCCCTTGAAAATTTTGTAGATGGTCAATTCCAGTATTACTCTGCATTTTTGGTGTGCTGCGCTTCCTACATGGAGCGATATTAGCGTGGCACACCCTTATGTCAAAACTGGCAATTGTGTTCCTACTATAAATAGGACACTTAGTTGTTATGTTTCACACCTTGGATGACCATAGGACTTGAAAGGAGGTTGGTCAACACTTCAATTAGGTTTTTTCTTCCATTACTTTGTTTTTTTTTGGATTGTAACATGTATTCATTCATTGTGATTACGGTTACATCCATGATCGGCTAAATACCTTTTTTTGGGGTTAAGGCTAAGAACATGAGTATTATTGTTATGAATTGACTTGGTTATTGTTGTTTATCATTATTGATTGTTTATTTATCCTTTTTATTGCTATTTTAAGGATTCGTGACCTTTAAAATACATGAATAATCATCTTGTGAAACTGAAAGGAAGAACAAGAGGATAGAATGTGGGATAGATAGAATAGGATTATAATCTTCTAATTAAATGAAGTTATAATTTGCATTTAGGATAGGAATATACTTATGTGCCCTATTTGACTCAACTACAAGATGAAATATGAATGCATTTAACTTAGTTCCCCCCATCGCCGCTCAATAATGTAGTTGTGGGGCTAAGTTAGTGACACAACCCAAATTGGAGCCTTGTCGTGATGGGCATCCCAAGTCCATCTAGGACCAGGGACCACCCTCATTACCCAACCCAGCCTCCGAACACGTACCCTTATTCGAATGAATTTCAAACATATAACAAGATAGCATTTATTACAATTCTAGACTCTAGGATAGTTCAATGACCGTGACCAATCCAAACAAGTCCAACCATCCATTACCCAACTAATAACCATACCAAAACTAAAACAATAACCAAGTGCCAATCCATAACATAATAGGATGAAACAATCATAAATACAGTCAAATGGTATCAGCCTTAATACCATTGCCAATACGAAGGTTGAAACCACTGTCGGCACTGCCCATACCAACCCATAGTAGTTCCACAAAGCCTCTAACCAAAAGACAAACAATATCCAGTTGGGACATGCCCCCAACCATAGCCAAAACCAATGTCCATAAAATAACCAAATTATGTAAAGACATCCATGATATGAAATAGAGCCTTTCGGAATATATAAACTCACCACTTTAATCCAGCCGAGCTGATCCCGAATCCGATCACTAAGCAGGAGGAGTAGAATGGTCGATTCTTGTATTGCATGGGGATACAGCAGCCCGAAGATGGGTTAGCGGGTGAATGCTAGCATACACTCAGGATAAGGATTAAATAATGTCAACCTTTAAAACCAAATAAACCAACCATATGCATTCACAACCATACATATATATATATATATATATATATATATATAGCCATGCTAAGAAAGGGAGTCGAGTTTAGCATGCCTTTAAAATCATTAACCTGGTATGTATAGCTTAACCATTCTAGAATCACCCATTGGCTATATGGGTCCAGTGTAACCCCCTTAGCGGGCCCCGATACGTGTAGCTGCATGAACTGAAGATACCATAGGAGTAGAGAATTCCCGAGTACCCTTCTCTCTCCATGATACATATGTACAAGTGTACTTAGGGGATTCCCATATACCCCATAAGTATAATATATGGTTGCCATGACCAATCCTCATGTTGTCAAACATGAGTTTCCAGCGTCGGTCCATTGGACTCTCACCTTCACGGTTAGCAATCACACCCCTCTATTATTGCCCAATTAAAACCATTACCATACAACTAAACCACCATTCCATTTATTATTAACCAAGGCCATAAGTAGTGGTATCATCATACTAACTATAGCTTACAAGCAATGTCCTTAGCCAATCTTTCATAGAAGAAGAGATGCCCATGTACCCCTAGATTACATTATTAAGTTGACTTGGGGGAATCCTATGTACACCACAAGTGATCATTATTATGTTTGCTTGGGGGATTCCCTTGTACCCCACGAGGCTTTCAATTAGACCAACCATAACCACCAAGACCTTACCATTTAACCATTCCAAACCATTTATACCAATTAGGGTTCATTACTAAGTTATGCCATGCATAGTTCAATGAAAGCCCAACAATTTAACCAAAAACATTCTCATACGAATTTTATCAAACATGTTGGGGGCATAGTGTTTCCAAAGCCCAAAACCATACAATATTTATGCCATTAAAACAATTCATAAAACATGCCTTTAGTTGGAAATAACAATGAGGGAGAAGTAACATGCCTTGGATTAAGAAGATGATGGAAAGAAATCACCCTGGTAAGTCCCAATTTGCTCCTATTGATTAAACCCTAGCCTTTCTTAACCCAAGACCCTCAGAGAAAATTTGAGAGTGTTTTAAGAGAGTTTGAGTGATTGCAAAAAGGTTAAATGATGTCCCAAGAGTGTTATAAGTCATGGGGCCTTAAGAGGTTAAGAGGGGAAATGTACAGATTACCCCCAACTTAAATTACTTAAAATCCCCGCAGGATGGTACGACCACCCCATACCAATCGCACCCAACCATACGAGTGGTACCCACCACTCATACCTTTGGCCTCCCATTGGACCCCAACACTGTCCAACATATGACTACCCAAGCCAAACCATACCCAACCATACGATTAGTACCATGAAATCGTACCCTAGGTAGAATCATGAGGGGTTGAACATTGTCTAGCATACAAGTTGGATTATACTACTCATACCCTATCCTCATGACTCATGGTAAGCCACTTGTACTCAAATCTAAGTTAAGTTACTAAGTTTCAGATTAAGTGAAGGAAAACCCAAACCCATCGTCATCCATACGACTCTTACCCACTTAGTCGTACCCATTCTAGAAACTCAACCACCCAATACCACCCAGCACTGGACAATATACGAATGGGTTACCTAGCCTATAACCTATTATACGACTAGTACCCCCAAGTTGTATGATGTCTAAAAAACAAAAATCAAGAAATTTTTCTAAGGGTCAAAACCCAGGGTGTTTCAGTCTCCCCCACTAGGATCATTCCTCCCCGAATGACGGATAAGGTAGTACAAGCACGAATTACACCCCAACATAACCATTTCAACCTTTAACTAAGTCAGAAAACAAAGATGCAAGGAAAACAACCTTTATTTAACCAAGTTAGAAAATAAAGATGTGATCAAGAACACATACCTTTTGCACGAATATCCGGAGCAGAAAACAAATGTGGATACTTGGACTTCATGTCCTCTTCTGCTTCCCAAGTAGCTTCATCCACATTGTGGTTCATCCATAGAACCTTAATTGAAGCTGCATCCTTGGTTCGCAATTAATCAACCTTCCGATCTAAGATCTCAATCGGGATCTATTCATAAGATAAAGAATTTGAGATACCCAATCTTTCCAAAGGAACAACTGATGAAGGATCACCTATAAACTTTATCAATATAGAGACATGGAATACCGGATAAATAAAGCTCATAAAAGAAAGCAACTCCAATTCATACACCATATTACCAACCCTCCTCAAAACCACATAAGGACCAACATACCCGGGGCTGAGTTTTCTCTTTTTCCCAAACTGCATTACTCCCTTCATGGGAGACACCTTTAGGTATACCTTATCCCTAACCTCAAACTCCAAGTCCCTATGCCTTATATCTTCATAGGACTTTTAATGACTTTAGGTAGCCTTAAGCCTATCCTGAATCACCTTTACCTTCTCCATAGCTTGATAAACCAAAGTCAGCCAAACATATCCATCTCACAAAGATCCAACCACCCAATAGGAGATCTACACCTCCTACCATACAATACCTCAAAAGGGCCCATCCCAATGCTAGAATGATAGCTATTTTTGTAAGCAAACTCTACAAGAGGTAGATGTTTAACCTAGTTACCACCATAATCAATCATTATAATTAATCACACATGTGCGAAGCATATCCTATAATATCTGAATAGTCTTTTCTGCTTGCCCATTCGTCTGTAGGTGAAAAGCAGTACTTAGACTAACCTTAGTACCCAACCCCTTCTGAAACACCACCAAAAGTGAGATAAAAACTGCACACCATGACCAGAGATGATCGAAATAGGTACCCCATGTAGCTTTACAATCTCATGAAGATCCAACCTTGCATAATCCTTAGCAGAAAAGTTAGTCCTCAATGGCAAGAAATGAATCGACTTTGTCATCCTATCCATGATGACCCAAACCAAATCAAAATAGTTTGAGACTGAGGAAAACCGATAATGAAATCCATATTAATCACTTCCCATTTCTATTCAGGCAATTCAATTTCCTAATACAAGTTTTCAGGCCTTATGAGCTTAACTTTCACTTGTTGACGCACCGTATATTTGGCCACAAAATCAGCTATGTCCCTCTTTATACCATTCCGCCAATACATCTCCTTAAGATCATAATATATTTTTGTTAAATTAGGATGAACAATGTAGCAAAATTTATGCACCTCAGCCAATACTCTTTGTCATAAACCAATGACATCAGGAACATATAACTTCCCTTGGTAACGCAAGGTACCATCACCACTGATCTTAAATACCATTACCTTATCCCCACCTACATCACCCTTGATTTTTATCAAGATAGGATCTAGCATTTGATTTTCCTTGATCTCTGCACCAAAAGACAACTGAACCACTTCCTGTACTAACATACCATCATTCTCGTAGTCTAGAAGGCGAACTCCAAGATTAGCTAAATGGTAAATGTCCTTTATGAACTCTCACCTCTCCTTATCCACATGAGTTAAACTCCCCATGGACAACCTGCTAAGAGCATCAGCAATAGCATTAGCCTTACCTAGGTGGTAGTGAAGACTCATATCATAGTCCTTGAGAAGCTCAAGTCATCTTCTCTACCTAAGGTTAAGCTCTTTCTGAGTGAACACATACTGCAGACACTTATGATCTGAGAAAATGTCCATGTGAACTCTATATAAATAGTGATGCCAAACTTTAAAAGAAAATACCACTACTAAAAGCTCCAATTCATGAGTAGGATAGTTTCTCTCATGTACCTTCAACTGCCTAGAAGCATAGGCAATCACCTTACCATGCTGCATTAAAACACAGCTAAGTCCCACCTGGAACCTATCATAGTAAACTACAAATCTCTTATTGCCTTCAAATAAGGTCAAAATCAGAGCTAAAATTAGCTTATCCTTCAGCTTCTTGAAACTACCCTTGCAAACATACAACTAAGAGAACTTTACCTTCTTCTAAGTCAACTTAGTCAATGGGGTAGCTGTAACGCCCCAAAATTGGGTCCCGAGATGTCACACAGTGCTTAGGGTCACAATGACCCTAAGCTAACCCTTCTACTACATAACTCATAAGCAACTGAATAAAATGCTTAAATCTGTATAAAATCAGCAAGATCATAAAACTTTTTTGAACTTTATCAATACAAATCTAAAATTTACAAGATTATAACTCTGCTTTTACCAAAATAAAAATGAAACTAAATACATTAAATCTACTGACTTTCTATAAAGCCTCTACTAGTACTTACTTTAGATATCTAGGTTATGACACCCAACTATCCCAACTCAATACGACTGAAATAAAAAAATAAAGAACTGCTCAAACTGTCTATCTGGCTCAAACCCTTGAATCAAAAAGATTCATCACCTGCTGACTGGAAGCTGCGAGCTGACTGAATCTAAATATGCATACTAAGTCTTGTACCTACATTATGAGACAATATAGCACATAAACGTATATGTGAATCAGCACTTTGGGAATGTGCTGAGTATATAGGGGTGCAATGCAATAAGTAAACAATATCTCAATATCATCATAGTTTATAAAACTATGCATGCTAACATAAATGATGCACATAGCTTGAATAATATCTGAAATATAAATCTCATAAATCATGAATAATGAAACATGTATAAATCTCATGAGTTATTTAACTTGTTTCTAAAATCTGTATTCTCCACTTATTCTCAAAACTTGCAAGCTAGATGAAATTTGAAACTCATTCTGTATAGTAAAATTTTTATCTCAATACTTTAAATCAATAAAACTATTTCAAGAGTAGAGGACATCTTTGGGAGTTTTTTCTAACCGACATAAACCATGTGAGCTACATGGAGTTCAATGTATTACCCACGTTGGGGAGAGTTGTTCTATCCTTACCATCAAATAGAACCTTAACTTTAGTGATCATTATCTTAACCCACTTGGGGTATATAAAGAACCTATGGGGGGCACGTATTTCTAGGGCATGAGACCTCCAAATCATGTCCAACTCGGTGCTAAATACTACTCTCTTACTTAGCTCAGAACTTAAAAAAAATCCACCTTAAAGCAATTCAACAATATATATATATATAATGGGAGCCAAAATGCATCCCCTTTACTTCAAATTCAAGAATGTGGATTTCTATCTTAACTTACAATCAAAACTCACTTCTTGATATTCTTTAAAAATCACTAACATCTCATTCTCAAACTCATGCTTTAACCATAAGGTTCAATTCACAACAATAGGACTTGAAATTCTCAAAACATGATATAGACATTGAATTATGCAACTTAAACCATAAAGTGATAATTTAAAACATTAATATGCATTATAATATTACAACTCGAAGCCTGGGTAAGACATAGTTTCATAAAACTCATAATATAATAACATGATAGGAATTCACATGAGTTTACAAAATACTTTACGAAAATATATAACTTTTGGGCACAAAAACAAAAGGGTGTTCTTGTTCAAAACCACATACCTTAATAGACTTGATTTGATGTACAGAACTTGACCTTGAAACCCCAGGAGATGATCTTGAAAACTTTCTTGAGATTCTTGGATTGTGATGCTAAACTATTAGTTTCTTTCTTGAAGAGGATGACCTTAATTTGATGTTCTTGGGAACTTTCTTGAACTTCTTGGATTAGAAATATTAGATTCTTGCTTATCTTGAAGAAGGATTAATGGAGTTTTGAATTTCTTGGAAGATGATCTTAAGAGAAAACCCTAATATTGTTCTTATGAATAAAGAGGATTAAGGGTTGTTTAAACTGATTTATGATGATTAAGTATGTGATTTTGATTATTTAGGTCATGGAAGGTGAAAGAAAAGTCCAAAATACCCTTACTAAACCACTTCCCAATTGCTGAAAATCTTGGCTGATGACATTTGTGATAAGCCATCACACTTGTGATGAGTCATCACAAATGTCGTCACTAGGGAGTTGGATTTTATGCGTTTCTGCCTAAGCCTGATGACATTTTGTGATAAGCCATCAAACTTGTGATAAGTCATCACAAATGTCGTCACTTGGGGCTAGAATTTATGGATTTCTGCCTAAGGCTAACGATATTTTATGATAAGCCATCACAGACGTGATAAGTTATCAGAAATGTCGTCACTCAGTTTTCTAGGCTGACATGCAGGAGTAAAATAGGCATAACTTTTTGCTCCGATATTGGATTTAGGCGAAATTAATATCATTGGAAAGATAATTTAAAGAGCTTTAATTTAATATAGTAGGCCACCCTATTCTTTATATACAAGGAGTTATGGTAGATTGAAGTCAACTCAAGTTTTGATGCTCACTAAAACTCGAACGATAGGAAAGCTTTCATTTTAACCTTGAGTTTGGGGATCTCTATGATCTCAATTCATGCTCAAATAGGTTCCCATACTACATAATTGATTAACATACCAAATTTTCATAGGATTTATGACTTTTGGAACATCTACACATAAAAAAGACATTTTTCGTTCTAGCTCAAAATCCGGGTGTTATATTATCTCCCTCTTGGGATCATTTATCCCTGAATGTTGCTCTTTAGGTTAAGAATATAGAGAAAACTGAGGATACACAGTTGAAATAACTTATTAAACTGAATTTATATCTTTCTAAACTTTGGCATACTTTGATGAATGTATATACTCATGATAAGAATAGCTATCTAACTAAATCTTTGATTAGAGAGGAGATAAATAATGGAAGGTTGTTACCTTCATCTGAATCTGAGCTAACTTGCCCTTTTTACTTATTTTTGAAGAGCTGACTCATGCTGAAGGTTTAGAATTTGCTTAATGTTCTCATGGTGCAATCGTACTTATTAACTGTGAGGTGATAGTTTATGCAGGCACAAATTATGAGAAAACAAGGCTAAGATCACACAATGGGTATCACAGTGTCTGAGCTGGAATACTTGGTAAACGAAGATCATTCGGTGAATATTTATGAACTGAATCATGACTAGATATCTGAATTCTGAAACTTATGCCTGATACATATACTTAGCTAAATTCGCAATTGCGAAACTATTTTGGAATTACCGTACTTATGAAACTTCAGGTAGTAAAAATAGGCTAGTTCGAAAAATGGAAATCCATAGAAATATATGTGTCTGATTGTTAAACTGAACTGTTGTCTATCCAAAATGAATCATCCTAGATACTCATGCTCAAATGGAGGGTTTCTTCAATACCCCTCTAGGGAGTTCTAACGATTTGAAGGAGCCAAGAATTTTGGTCAAGATCTGGACAAGACATCTGAATAAGGGATTACAATATTGCTACAATTCCATAGCTTGGATCATAGACTGGGGTAGAATTTACTAGGATTTAGGCAATGCAACACCTTACTTAAAACTTAGACACACTTCTAAAATATTCTGTCAACTAATCCTTTACCTTAAAAACCATACTTATTGATTCATCTTCTAATTCTAACAAGGCCGTTGATATTTCCTTCTACTCATGTCTAAACTGAACTAAATTCCCTCACCATCTTCAAGCATAACCCACAATCATAGGGTATACCACATAACACTGTACTACTAGTCTAAACCGTAATACAACACACCCTGCACTTCACAACTTCTCATCTTATGAAAATCCTTATTACTACTCTAACAACCACATTCAACCTCGTACTAGACATTTCACTAATGTGCAGTTCATTCATCTAAATATACAAACATGATGTTTAAGCCTCACTTCTATAACCACATTTGCACTTTTAAACATACTCCCCTAAAATACCTTTGTCACAACTTACAAACCTCTATCAAGAACAACTTCCATGCACTACTCCAAAGAAGACATACAAACGATTTCAACTACCCAAACATCTCATATAAAACTTCAAATAACCATGACAGATATTAAAGACTTGGCTTCAATATTACTTGACACTTTACTGCCTTAGCTAAAATAAGTATACAACAATCTTCCAGTAATAAGAAATATTTACTCTCTCCCATCCAGACAACTGATTATCATCACTATCTTGACCGAAGGAAAGGTTAGAACATGTGGGCCCAAAATATGAGGGGATACTATGAATAACTTGACACTCAACTGAGGCTTAAGGAATAGAATATATAGCATCATGAATTATCAAAGAAGTATGATCTGAGGACATGCAAGATATAAATCCGAATTTCGCTGATCATTAAAAGTATTGCTTGAGTCCTTGGACTGAACATACTGAAAAGCTTGAGTACATGAGTCATGAGCTGCATGATGTAAATTTGGAGTTCATAACTAATGGAATGTGATTCCAACAGCTGAAAGAACTGGAACTACTCATTTTTGGGAACTAGGAGAGTACATAATTCTCCATCATATGCATGAACATGAATTAAGATCATGGAACTGAACGTAAGGCATGAGTAGGTATTGGGACAACTGAAAATAATGAAATAAGATTGGCTCAAACATTAATCTTTCTTACAGCTATTCTACAACTTATTGGTATATCTACTAGAATCTGAAGGCATGACTTAGTTACTTGTTCTATTATCTCCCCCTTAGATGTAAGCTATCACTCTAAGGCTGTGAACCACTATATAAACTCTAGTATAACTACAATCACTTTACTCTAGAGTCTGGGATATAGCAACTCACATTAACAAAAGAACTTAACCCGAACGACTACACCTGAAAGTGTAAAACCAACTTCTAATACTCACTTTTGAGCTACACCCTATCTTTCTATAGCCCCAATAGTCATCATATAACACTTGAACACTTACTAACTTTGAATCTACATGAGCATCCCCATAGTGGGAGTGCACACCATCTAGTGCTTCAGCTCTTATTCCTATTAGCTAAATCTTCAAAATTTCAAACTTAGATTCTAACGCTTAACATGGGTATCTCCAAATCTTTGATGGACCATAAAACTTCTGTCATATTCTACCAATATCACACTTATTACTTATGTTTCTAAACCATGAGAATCACATTCATACTTAAAAAGGCTCAACATCTTTAATCAAACTCCTCAACTTAGCTATCAAGAACATTACTCATTATCTAACTAGTCTTTCTCCACCTAATATTTCAATGATACTACCGACCCCACAACATCCAATAATCCTCAAAAAAATAATGTAGCCCTATAGAACCTTAGGCGTACTTCTGCATCGTACATACAATGTCAAAATTGATTACGAATCAAGTAAACTTATACTCTTGCATACACTGTTCAAGACTATTATATTACTTCCCTATAACTAGTATTATTAGCCAAGAAATCATCACATTCACCTTCATGACCACCAATTGTTCAAACTTAATACATAGTGTTATTCTCACTTAGAAGCTATAGAATAAAACAAATCAAGAATAACTAGCCCACTTGAACCTCATAATAATGATAATCGATCATAAACATATGGCCTATCTTATTTACAATCCATTACCACATCCTCCTTCTACACATCATTACTATCCACCTATCTATACACCTAAACTTCTTTCGTAGCTCTATAAGTTTCAACCAACACAAAAACAACAAAATTCATAACAAGTTGCTAGTGAATCGAAATAGGTCTCACACAGCTTCACTAGACTTTGAAATGATAGCAAGGTTACAAGAGATAGAAACTTGACACACAATATTCAGTTATCTAAGAATACACATCTTATTTTGTCTTACTTATATGACTCATAAGAGTGAGGACATAACTCTCATCTTGAGAGACTTATAACACACTAGAATGCTACTCTTAAGCCGCTTTGTGTGACTTCTGAAGCTTTTTTCTCGACAATTAGAGAGCGTATCTGAGGAGGAATGAGAACTTACTAATCATGCTATCTCAAAAATAATATATGGGTAGGGAAGTATAGCTTTACATTACAGATTCTGAGGAGGAATCTGGAAGTACATCTGACTTGGGCTTAGTGCACGACTTTTATGAATCATGAATAGAGAACTTCAATCATTGAAACTCAAAAGCACTAATGGGATACTTTCTTGCTCGTTTACAATCTGATAACTATCTATGGATACTATCTGAGAAAGCACTGTCTATAAAGATTTAAGCTTGACTATTTCTGATACCTTGAAAATAAGGCAGAGATGGCTCGGATAGAGTAAGATGAGAATTTGTATAAGTTTCTTAAAGAATATTTCTATAGCACGATCTGAGTCTTGAAAGAATGGAGACATTTCCTTAGTGCCTTGTAGCCTCTCAAAGAAGAGTACAGACATCTCTGTACCGTTCCGCAAGACTCTACTAGATATGGCTTTACAGACACCCTAGGACACTTGAACTCTGTGCTCTGATACCAAGTTTGTAATGCCCCGAAATTGGGTCTCGATATATCACCCAGTGCTTAGGGTCATAAGTGATCCCAAGCTAATCCTTCTACTGGCATAACTCATAAGCAACTGAATAAAATGCTTAAATTTTTATAAAATCAGTGAGAACATAAAACTTTTCTGAACTTGATCAATACAAATCTGAACTTTACAAGATTATAACTCTGTTTTTACCAAAATAAAACTGAAACTGAATACATTAACTTTACTGATAGTCTAAAAATCCTCTACTAGTACTGACTTTAGATAGCCGGGTCATGACTCCCAACTATCCCAACTCAATACGACTGAAATAGAAAAACAAAGAACTGCTCAAACTGTCTATCTGGCTCAAACCCTTGAATCAAAAGGATTCATCACCTGCTAACTGGAAGCTGCGAGCTGACTGAATCTGATTGTGCATACTAAGTCTTGTACCTACATTATGAGACAATATAGCACATAGGCATATATGTGGATCAATACTTTAGGAATGTACTAAGTTTATAGGGGTGCAATGCAATAAGTAAACAATATCTCAATATCATTATAGTTTATAAAATTATGCATGCTGACATAAATGACGCACATAGCTTAAATAATATTTGAAATATAAATCTCATAAATCATGAATAATGAAACATGTATAAATCTCATGAGTCATTTAACTTGATTCTAAAATCTGTATTCTCCACTTATTCTCAAAACTTGTAAGCTAGATGAAATCTAAAACTAATTCTGTGTAGTAAACACTTTATCTCAATACTTTAAATCAATAAAACTATTTCAAGAGTGAGGGAAATCTTTGGGAGTTTCTTCTAACCGACATAAATCAGGTTATCTACATGGAGTCGAACGTCTTACCCACGTTGGGGAGAGTTGTTCTAACCTTGCCATCGGATAGAACCTTAACTTTAGTGATCACTATCTTAACCTACTTAAGCTATATCAACAAACTATGGGGGCACGTAGTTCTGCGGCATGAGACCTCAAAATCACGCCCAACTCGGTGCTAAATACTACTCTCTTACTTAGCTCAGAACTTTAGAAAATCCACCTTAAAATAATTCAACAATATATATATATATATAATGGGAGCCAAAATGCATCCCTTTTACTTCAAACTCAAGAATGTGGATTTCTATCTTAACTTACAATCAAAACTCACTTCTTGATATTCTTTAAAAATCACTAACATCTCAATCTCAAACTCATGCTTTAACCATAAGGTTCAATTCACAACAATAGGACTTGAAATTCTCAAAACATGATATAGACGTTGAAATATGCAACTTAACCCATAAATTGACAATTTAAAACATTAATATGCATAATAATATTACAACTCAAAGCTTGGGTAAGACATAGTTTCATAAAACTCACAATATAATAACATGATAGGAATTCTCCATGACTTTATGAAATACTTTACGAAAATATGTAACTTTTGGGCATAAGAACAAAAGGGTGTTCTTGTTCAAACCACATACCTTAATAGACTTGATTTGATGTAGAGAACGTGACCTTGAAACCCTAGGAGATTATCTTGAAAGCTTTCTTGAGATTCTTGGATTGTGATGCTAAACTATTTGTTTCTTTCTTGAAGAGGATGACCTTAATTTGATGTTCTTGGGAACTTTCTTGAACTTTTTGGATTAGAAATCTTAGATTCTTGCTTATTTTGAAGAACGAGTAATGGAGTTTTGAATTTCTTGGAAGATGATCTTAAGAGGAAACTCTAATATTATTCTTGTGAATAAAGAGGATTAAGGGTTGTTTAAACTGATTTATGATGATTAAGTACGTGATTTTAATTATTTAGGTCGTGGGAGGTGAAGGAAAAGTCCAAAATACCCTTACTAAACCACTTCTCAATTGCTGAAAATCTTCACTGACAACATTTGTGATAAGCCTTCAGACTTGTGATAAGTCATCATAAATATCATCACTTCGGATTTGGATTTTATGGGTTTCTGCCTAAGCCTGATGACATTTTGTGATAAGCCATCAGACTTGTGATAAATCGTCATAAATGTCGTCATTTGGAGCTGGAATTAATGGATTTCTTCCTAAGGCCTACGACATTTTTTAATAAGCCATCACAGAAGTGATAAGTTATCAGAAATGTCGTCGCTCGGCTTTCCAGGCTGACATACAAGAGTAAAATGGCATAACATTTTTCTCCAATATCGGATTTAGGTGTAATTGATATCGTTGGAAAGATAATTCAAAGAGCTTTCATTTGATATATAGTAGGCCACCTAGTTCATCTTATACAAGGAGTTATGATCGATTGAAATTGACTCAAGTTACGACTCTCACTAAAACTCGAACGATGGGAAAGCTTTCAACTTGACCTTGAGTTAGGGGATCGCTATGATCTCAATTCATGCTCAAATAGGTTTCCACACTACATAATTGATTAACATACCAAATTTGCATAGGATTTATGGCTTTTGGAACATCTACACATAGAAAAGACGGTTTTTTTCTAGCTTGAAATGCGAGGTGTTATAGTAGCTATAGTTGAGAAACTTTCCATAAACCTCTTATAATACCCAGCCAAACCCAAGAAGCTCTGAATGTCAATTGGAGTCGTAGGTCTAGGCCTCTTCTTAACCACTGCCACTTTTGTGGATCTACCATGATCCCCTCACTAGAAATAATATGACCCAGAAAAAGTGACAGCGTTCAACCAGAATTCATATTTCGAGAATTTAGCATAAACTGCTGCTCTTTCAAGGTCTGCAACACCACACGGAGGTGATTGGCATGATCTATATCACTCTTCGAGTACACCAAAATGTCATAAATAAACACAATGACAAAAAGATCCAGAAACTGATGGAAGACCTATTCATCAAATCCATGAATGCCACTGAGGCATTGGTCAAACCAAATGACATAACCAAGAACTCAGAGTGCCCATACCGGGTATGGAATGCCATCTTAAGGATATCTACCTCCCTAATCTTAAGCTGATGACACTTAGACCAAAGATCTATCTTTGAAAAAAATTGGCACCTTGCAACTAATCAAACAAGTCATGTATCCTTGGGAGAGGATACTTGTTCTTAACCATCACCTTATTCAACTACCGATAGTCAATACACATCTGAAGGTAACTATCCTTATTATGCATAAATAACAATGGTGCACCCCATGGGGATACACTAAGATAGATGAAACCTTTATCCAAGAGATCCTTGAATTGCTCCTTGAGTTCCCTCAACTCAGCTAGAGCCATTGTATAAGAAGGAATAGATATTGGACAAGCATCCAAAACCAAATAAATCCCAAACTTAGTCTCTCTATTAGGGAACTTAAAGAATTGAGTTTGATAATCTAAGGACGTGTAGCACGAGTGTAACCAATCCATCCCCAAAATGATATTAAAATCCACCATATCTAATTCGAACAAATCCACCAAAGTCTCCTTACTACCAACAGATACCACACACCCCCTATAGACTCTTTTAGAAACCACAGAGTCACATACTGAGGTAGAAATAAAAAAAGGGTCCAAAATACCTCGAGAGTAAAACCAAAATACACTGCGACAAAGTGGGTCACATAAGAGAGAGTGGACCCCGAATCAAGTAAATAATACACATCACAAGAAAAGAGTTATAATATACCAGTCACAACATGAAGTGATGCCTCAAACTCCTGTTGGGATACAAGAGTAGATAACTTAATCTTGCTTGTGTCGGTACCGAAAGTAGAAACAAATACAGAAGCAGCACCTTTAGGTGCAGGAGCAAACAAAGAGGTAACGGGAACCTTGTTCGCTCCCAAAACAACCTTACCAACCAAATAATTTCTAAGTACATGGCCTGGCTAACCATATTTAAAAAACCTTTCCCTCCCCTCACCACAAAAACCCTGATGCAATTGATCATAAAACCTACAAGGAGGACATAAAGTCTTTAGGTAAGGAGCACTAATTGTGGAGAAGAAACCACAACTCCCCTACTTCTTCGTTAGCTACTTACCACCATCCCAACCACTTTGTTGTTATACACCCTACTCAGAGAACCTAAAATTTTTACCCTACCTCTCCCATATTTTAGCCTACTTCTTTTTTCCTTCTCTGCCTGTTGTATATGAAAAACCAACCAAGAAATATCCATGTCCTTAATTAGCAATGTAGTCTTGCTTTCAAGGATCAACTCATGAGACAGTCCTGAAGCAAACTTTCTCATCCTAGCCCTCATATAAGACAAACCAAGAGTGCTAAAAATTGTAGGGCCTTTAAGAGGTTAAGAGAGAAAATGTCCAGATTACCCCTAACTTAAACTACTTAAAATCCCTACAGGATGGTATGACCACCCTATACCAATCGTACCCTACTATACAAGTGGTACCTACTACTCATACCCTAGGCCTCCCCTTGGATCCCATCACTGTCCAACATACGACCGCCAAAGACAAATCGTACCCAACCATACGATTAGTACCATGAAATTGTACCTTAGGCAAAATCATAAGGGGTTAAACACTGTCCAACATACGAGTTGGACTATATGACTCGTACCCTCTCCTCATGACTCATGGTGAACCACTTATACTCAAATCCAAGTTAAGTAACAAAGTTTTAGATTAAGTAAAGGAAAACCCAAACCAATGACCCATCACCAATCATACGACTTGTATCTACCTAGTCATACCCATTCCATAAACTCAACCACCCAACACTGGATAATACATGACAGGGTCACCTGACCCACACCCCATCATATGACTAGTACCCCCAAATCCTATAATGTCTAGAAACCAAAAATCGAGAAATTTTTCTAAGGGTCAAAACCCAAGTATTTTAGTTAGATAGGTAATTATAGGCTCGAAAGACTAAAGTTATAATATCAACCCTAGCCATGATAGTTAACCAAACTAAGGAAATTCGATTACGCAGGTTGATTTTTTGCAGTGCCTTAGCCCTGGGTTTCTCCACATTTATTATTCAAACATTTATTTTACCATCTTATTTAGTTTATGATTACTTATAACTTTCAAACTCTTGTGGTTATGTTTGCACTGATTTAATCTTAACAGTTGAACTAAAATTGGATAGTTGCTTAACACTAGTCCTTGTAAGATCGATACTTATCTTTCTCTAAGGCCACTATATTACTTGGGTGGACCACGTACACTTGTGTGTGCAATCAACATTGGAAATATTCATCATTATCTTTACAGATAACATCCTCATTTATTATTAGAGTGAGGATGAACATGCAGATCATTTGAGAATTATCTTCCAGACTCTTAAAGATCGTCAGTTATTTGCCAAATTCAACAAGTGTGAATTTTAATTGAAATCAATAACATTCATTAGTCATATTATTTATGGTGAAGGCATTTGAGTTGATCCTTAAAAGACCAAAGCAATGAGGAATTGGCCTAGACCCACCACCCATCTCTCCATTAGATATCAAGAGTTTGTTAGGATAAAACAATTACTATAGATATTTTATCAAGGGATTTTTCTCCATTACCTATCTCATGTCCCAAATTACTCAAAAAAAAGTCAAATTTTAGTGGTCCAATTCTATTAAGAAGAGTTTTTGAGAGTTAAAAACTCAACTCACCATTGCTCTAGTTTTAAATCTGCTCAAGGACTTAGTTAGTTTGTGGTTTATTGTGATGCATTCAAGATTGGACTTGGTTATGTGTTGATACGGTAGGGAAAATTTATAACATATGCCTCTAGACAACTCAAGCTCCACGAAAAGAACTACCTGACTCATGATCTTGAGTTTACACTAGTTATTTTTGCCTTAAAGATTTAGAGACATTACTATATAGGGTTCATGTTGATGTGTTCACTGATTACAAGAATATTTAGTTTGTGTTCAGTCATAATGATGTAATCTCAGTCATAAGAGATGGCAAGTGTTGTTGAAAGATTATGATATTAATGTTTTATACCATCTGAGTAAGGCTAATGTGGTGGTCGATGCTCTTAGTAGATTATCTATGAAAAGTGTTTCTCATGTAGAGGATGAGGAGAAAAAGTTAGATCATAAAGTTCATAGATTGGCCAGACTAGGATTTTGGTTGTTTGACTCTGTTGAAAGGAGTATTTTGGTTCAAAATCCTTCTTGGTAGCTGAGGTTAAAGAAAAATATGATAGTGGATTAAAAATAGAAATCCAAAGTTAAAAGGTTGAGGCTCTCTCCCAATAGGGAGATGATGTTTTTTGCTATTAGGGCAGATTATGTATTTCGGATGTAGATGACTTGGGGCAGTGGATGCTAGTAGAAGATTATGGTTTTTCATATTCGACTCACCCAGGATCCACTAAGATGTGCTCTAATTTATGGTAAGTCTATTGGTGGAATGGTATGAAAAAGAATATTGCAAAATTTTTAGCTAAGTGTCCAAATTGACAACAAGTTAAGGTTGAGCACCAGAGACCTGGTGGCACACTCCAAAACGTCATTATTCGAACTTGAAAAGGAGGATTGTAAATATAGATTTCATTACAGAGTTTCCTCGTACTCATCAATAGTATGATTCTATTTGGGTTATTCTACATCAAATGACTAAGTCGGCCCATTTTCTACCAATTAACACTTTAAATATAGTCGGGACTATGCTAAACTCTACCTGAAAGAGTTAGTAAAACTACATTGAGTCTTCTTGACTATCATTTTTAATAGAGGTACTCAGTTTACCTCTCATTTTTAGAAGGCATTTTAGAAGGGTCTTGGTACCAAAGTTCACCTCAATATAAATTTTTACCCATGGATAGATGGTCATGTGGAAAGGACCATTCAGACCTTAGAGGACATGTTAAAATCATATTTGATTGACTTTAAGGGTAGTTGGGATAATCATCTACATTTGATCGAGTTTGCGTATAGTAAGCTCTATCACTCTAGTATTTAGATGGCCCTATTTGAGGCACTATATTATAGGAGGTGTAGGTCTGTTATTGGTTGGTTTAAAGTTTGTGAAGCTATATTAATAGGGCCAGAGTCAGTCCATGAGGCAATGGAGGAAGATTACTTTATTAGACTAAGGCTGAGAATAGCTTAGAGATATCAGAAGTCCTACATAGATGTGAGGAGAAGGGAATTTGAGTTTGTTGTTGGCAATTTTGTCTACTTTAAAGTTGCACCTATTAAAGGTATGAAGAGATTCATGAAGCAAGGAAAGGTCAGTCCCCACTTTATTGGTCCTTATAAGATTGTAGATTATTTTGGAAAAGTATCCTATGAGCAGTAGTGCATCTAGTTTTCCATAGTTCCTTATTAAAGAAGTGCATTGGTGATCCTGCATCGATTGTTTCCTTGGAAAATATGGGTGTGAAAGATATTTTTTCTTACGAAGAGGTTTCTGTTGAAATTTTTTTACCATTAGGTTCATAGGTTAGGGAATAAAGAGATCACATTGGTAAAAGTTCTGTGGCAAAATCAGTTGATTGAGGGAGCTACTGGGATGAAGAGAAAGACATGATGACCAAGTCCTAGATAGAGGTAATAGTTTTCCCTTAATTAATTAATTCTTTCTATTTCATGTCACTCAATTATTCTTATGCCATAACATGCATCCATGAGTCTAATTCAGTCCATATTATAGTTACCAACTCAGTATCATATCAATTTCAGCTCTTAGAAACTCAAGGTAGGAATTTTAAGTACAGATAGTGTAAAAGAGGTCTAATAATATCAGCAAAAGTGGTGAAGAAGGTTTTTGAATTTATAGCTCTTTTCCCCTAAGCCTCCCAGTTTCTCAATTGTCATTGGGGATGAATGACCCTAAGGGGAAGATACTGTAACACCCTGAAAGATCCAAGACAAGACTAGAAATATGCTTCAAGTACATATAGGATTAAACTTCACGTTTTAACAATATGAGAAGGAATTTGGCCATGTACCAAGGCCACAAGAACCTCCTATCCCTTAACCAAGCCAAAACCTCCCTTATCGACCAATTTCTTAAGAAATAATCAACTTCAAACTAACATAATTTCTATATTTAGATGCACCTTGGATCTCCAGACCCACAAAATAATAGATATTTGAATTGTCTTTCCAATGCATCTCGTTTCACCTTACTCTAATATCGGGGTAAAAAGTTATGGCCTTTTTAGTGAAATAATGCTCTACAGTGTGACACCACGAGCCAAACCATAAATGTGGTTACGTTATATGACCGTACAATGGTCTCATCTGATCGAGACAACCCCAATATCTAAAAGTTGACAAAGTGTACCTTCATACCATGAGAGGGAACCACGATTCCATAGATGCCATGGATCAGAACCTCAAACCTACGAACCAAGGTACAGCTGTAGGTAGATCCCATAATCATACTATGGCTCGTCTAATCATATTTAGAGAACTCTCATCTAGACTCCAACCATGAGTGCAACCCCCGATTGTAGGCTAATCCTATGATCATGGGAAGGTCTCATACATCCCTCTCAATAGTTTTGGGTTATGAATTTTAAAGGGGAATATTTGTTATTTACCACTTTCTTAACAATAAAACCACATTATTTTGGTATCCTAAGGTCAATTATTGAGATTAATAGTACCCTAAGCTCTATTCTCAGAATAACATCTGATATTTAATTTCAAATAAAGAAAAAAGGGTGATTTCTTTCCCTAAGGTAGAGCTAGGGTTTATCTTTCTCAGGCATCCAATTCTAAAGAATTTTTCAAAGGCTTCAATCTATAGGTATATGGGATTTCATAAATAGATCCTTTTTTCACCATTGATTTGCAAAGTTGACCCAACTCTCCAGTTTAATTCCTTTTTCATAACTTAGGGTTTATAGATATTGGTAAATTCATTGATATCTCAGTCCTTTTGGTGTAATTGAGTAATAATCCCATTTTATCATGAATTTTAGTATTATTACATAACCAATATCACAAATCCTAATTACATTGTGAACTCCATAAGTTTGAACTTGAGTTATTGAATTTCTTAATTTCACCAGATTATGAAACTGGCATAATAGTTGCAGTCTTAAAAGATAGTAGGTTATGAACACCTGATAACCTAGGATAGCATGCATATACTTTTGAGTACTATATCCTCCAGTTTAAATATTTTAAATTCTTTCAAAAATGCATTTTATTTCAGTTTTCAAATTATTATCATTGATCATTGCAATTATCAATGTCATTTAGTTAGGAATAGTACTTAGCACCAAGTGAACGCAGGGATGAAGGCTCTTCTGCTAATTAGGCTAAGACCTTTAGTAGAAGTTCTTTGGTCCCAAAACTATGGTTCCATAGTAGCTTCTAATGGTCACCCATTAGACAAGCTTGACACTTTGTCCTTTTAGACATTAATTTAGTGGATCTACGTCAATCATTGTTTTTACCCTTAGCAAGGTATTGAATACCCTTCCAACTAGGTTACAGTTTAGACCCCGATTAGATAAGATTGGGGTACGTCGATTATTAGTAGCTCCAACAGTCAACTTTATAGTTTACAGTTTTACATTTAGATTCTTATATGATCTTATATTTAGTTATTAAGTTCAAGATACATCACATGTTCATTACTTTGTCTTGTATTAGTTTATCAAGTTACGTGTGCCATTTTTAAATTACAATAGTTATTTACTATTTCACATATTAAATACATTTAAAGTACTGATTATATAGTTTTTTGTGATATATTGTCTCATAATACAGGTCTTGATGCTCAGCATTTTGATCGCGTCTAGTACGATCTCTTACCATATGAATAGCAATATTTTGGTAACACTTCACCATGTGAGGGACAGTGTCAATATTTTATTTTATTTTGTTTTTGTCATTCCCAGTTTTTAGACAATTAGAGTTAGCTAAGGACTTGTACCAACAACTCATCTTAGTAAAGGCTTTTTAGACTTATTGTTATATATTTAGCTTGTGATTTTAGATTCAGTTATTGTTGATTGGTTTTCTTTGGAATATGTATCTCATTATTCAGTGCAACTTTTGCATAAATGGTTTTATTACTTATATTTGATCTTCTTAATGTTTTTTTAGGCCATGGTTTAGCTTGGGGTCACTTGTGACTCTAAGTACCATGTTACAATTAGGGGATACTCTCAGATAGTAATAGAGATGTAGTCTAAGGCCACCTAAAAAATATTTTATGAAAAATATTAGGTTTTTGCATTATGGGTCCTTTTCTACCCCACAGTTGATATAGAAACTGTTATTTTCTAACAACATATGATTTCTCACCTTACTAAATAACTAGCAGCATAAGATGATAGGATGAAAAAAGAAAAGGAGAAATTGTTGCACAAATAAAAATGATACAAGAGAAGATTAATAGTTTTCTTCATTCTTTATGGATTCTTTCAGTGTCTCGGTGATGCACCTCGGGTTGCAAGAAGCCTAAGCCCACTTGATGATTACACTACAAAGGAAGAGGAAGAGGATAGAGATGGGGATAAGGATGAGGATGATGAGGATGAGTTGTAGCATTATATGTTTAGGTGCTTTGTATTTTATTTTTTATTTGCTAACATTTATGTTTGAATAACTTGATTTTTATATTTGAATGTTTGGATTTTGGTGATAGTTGGCAATATGTAAAGTTTGATTTTGTTGTAAACTTTGTTGTCTAAATTGATGAGCTATATTGTATAGCAGGCTTATTTTTTTAAATGCAGCAAAATAAATAGACCACCCAGTGTGGTGGAAAACTTTAATTTAATTTCTTAATATAAAAAGAATTATTATAAATATTTATTAATTTATAAATTAAAACCTTTTTTTTTTTTGGAAAACTGACCATATGTGGCCGATTTCTGAAAAGCTACCACTCTGTTACCGACCACAACTTGTGATCAATTTTGCGGTCAAAAAAATAGGAAAACTAACCACATGTGGTCATTTTTTATGGTTGATTTTCCTATTTATTTTAACAGTGTTGTTATTGTTGCTATTATTACTTTGGAGGTAATTAATTCTTACCTAATAGATGACTAGACTAGTGTCATCTAGTTATTATTTCTCTCTTTGCGATTCTTGTTTGTTAGCCTAGACAACCAACTCGGTTGATTGATTTTCTCTCTTTTGGTGAGTTTAAGTTTGTTGTTTTTCTTCTCGATTAGTAAGTTAGATTGGTTGTTGATAGGGAGTGAAGGTAGGTTTGGCCTTCCATGGCTTTATTGTGATTCTAAAGTTGGCAATTCAATTCTATTGCTTGTTTCTGATATGGAAAAATCTAAGGCTTACTTTTTTGGTTTGTTGAGATTCTAACATTAATTAGATTTTCTATATCCCATTCCTGAGGATAATAAATTAGAGATTTGTTCTTTTAATTTGGATTGTTTATTTCCCGATCGTGGTCCTGATCTTGATATTGATGGTAAGTTAGGTACTCTTTTTTTCTGTGATCTTGTTCATATTCAGTAGAGTAAAAGTGAGTGTAAATGGAGGAATTCAGAAAATTCTTATTTAGACATTTGTTCAGCCTAATATTACTTCATGAAGTGCTTCTCCATAGTGATATATGCCTATTGTTATTTGTTATTGTGGATCAAGTAATGGATTGACCAAATTTAAGCTAAGATTATATTTCTCTGAATTGCTCAAGTTTTGGCAATCCCTAGTACTATTTACAGCGCTGGCGAGCCCTTGATTATGTCTAGATATATTATGCCCTCCAACAAATGTAGATTTAATTGCTCATATCTTTAGCATGTGGTTTTATTCAGTTATGGCTATGTCTTCGATGATATATCAATTAAACTCTTGATAGAGCCATTAGATATATTCTTAGTCTCTGAAGGTGAGATGGGTTTGTGTATATGCTTGATTTCTGGTAATAAGATTGATTTTGGGTATTCGATCTTCTTGAAGATTTATTAATGCTAGTTATGATTTTTGACTTTTTTGAATGACAAATTAGGAGTCGCAATAGATCTCTCTCCATATGGATTCTTGCTCATCAATAGGATCAGTTTGGTTAGCTGAAGACAAGGAGTTCTTCTTCAATGTTGAGGTTATAGTTATGGATTATGTAACTTGATTGCAACCCATTTCAAGATTTTAATTCAGTTGGGGTTTTATTGATAGGCTGACTAAGCCTATTTGTTTTGTATCGAATCATCTTCTCTCAATTCAAATAAATTATGCTTGATAGATAAGCGAGGGATAAGTCTATTGGCACACGATGTTGGCTTTCTTACTTTTGACCTTGGTTTTTACTTTTTGTAAGAATTTTGGATTGTCTAGTCAATAGGAGAAGTTTGCTCAAGCTAGACCTAGAATGGCTTCATCCATAGTTGGTGGGATATTTAGGAGTGGATCTTTTAGTTTTATAGTTTATGCATCAAATTCATAATTTTAAGTTTTGAGGGCCATTCGAATCAATTGTAGTTTTGGCTAGAGATAACATACATTGATCATATCCATTCATGTGTTTAGGTATCACCGTATAGGCTTATTTTTATGCTTGCCATTATGGATTTTTGGTGGATCAACTTTAGTCCTTTGAGGTCAGTATGATTTGATTGCACGGGCAGGACTAGGATGACAATTTTCTTAATTTAGAGTAGATAGTAGGTTAGGAATGACAAGGGAATATTAGATTAGAATTTTGAGCAAATCTCGAACACCTAGTCGGAGTCCATGAGGACTTAAGTTTTATTGGTTTACCAGATTTTAGTGCAAGTTTATTTACCCTTCGCATTTATGAGGGGTAGGTCGGGTTTGCGAAGGGTCAAGATATTGACCATCGCATTCATAAGCTTTCTCCTTTGTGTTCGTGATGTGGGTCAGCCTGGACTCGATCTTATTTCTTCTTTACGAGTGCAACTTATTACCCGCATTTGAGATAGTACTCTTCCCTTGCCTTTGCATTCACAACCACTTAGCCATGTTCGTGAAGGGTATTTATCTTGATCATGGTATTCGCAGCCCTTAGCTCTTGCATCTGCGAAGGCTAAATCCCTCGTAGTATATAATCCCCTTTTTCCCAAACTTTTCATTATTTTTCTCGCCTATTTCCGTCATTTTTGTTGTACGAGCTCAAGAAATTTATGGGAAATCATATGTTGGGGTTGAGGAGAAGTAGAAGGTGTTGAGGTGATTATTCCTCGCTAATTTTTTTTGATAAGTTTTCACCCTATATTATCCGTAAACTCCAAAATTTCTCTTTTATTTTCCTTAACCTTTGGGGTTGATTTAATCCCCAATTGAGACTACATTTTTGCTCAAACTTTGAGCACACATTCCGTGTTCTTTGAGGGAACTCATGACAGATTCAATTTTAGAAGTCCATTAGAAGTCCCTATAAGCCCATTATTGACCCAATTTTGGGCCCAATTTATATATAGCAATATGGGTCATTTTACTCCTATTACTATATAGATTATCATTTTGATAGTATGACATCATTTTCGAGATTGTGAAGCAAAGGCAAGCGATTTGTAGACGGTTCAAGATTGTAGTTTGGCATTGTAACACCCCAAATATCCAAGCTAAGATTAGAATCATGATTAAAGTGCATGTAAAATTAAAATTCATTTTTTGATATTATTTTAAGTGATTTATACATGTATTAAGGCTACAAGTAACTCCTAGCTCAATGTAAAGTCAAAATATCCCTTACCGATTGAAATCTTGACAAAGATGTTACTATAGTCAACTTCAAACAAGCATAGCTTCTATATTACAAAAATTTTTTGAGCTCAATACCCACAAAAATATGGATAATTGAATTAGATTTCCAGTGCTTCTTGTTTCTCCTTAATATGATATCAAAGTAAAAAGTTATGGCCAATTTACAAAAGCACTATCAAAGTTGTCAGTGACAACGATGCAAACTATCAGTCATCGTCAAACCTTATGGATCGTTAGGTCACACTATGAGTTGTAGGGTGGCTCATAGTTACAACAGTGGGGACCAAATTTAGAGTCCCAAATGATGACTCGGGCCACGACTCAGCCTTAGACCCTATAGGTCGTTACCTGACTCGTCAGGACTGATACAAATAAATTTTATATGATTTTAAAAGGGTTGATTGGTATTTTTACACTCTTTTAACCTTAAAACTATGTCATTTCAGCTGTTACAAGAGTTATAAGTCTATTTAATCACCCCAAATCCCTCATTATTTTCCCTATACACATTCTAAGTCAAAAAATCAAGCGATTCAACTCTCAAGCAAGCCTAAGCCTAGGGTTTTTCCCAAAGCCAGATTCCTAAGGTTTCAGTCCAAGATTTCACCAGTCTAGGTATGTGGGTATTCAATAAAGGATTCCTTTCACTCATATGCCCAAAACCTAGTTTAAAATATGAATTTTATTATGATTTCTATGAATTCATGATTTAAGGTTAATGCCTAATTATTCCAAATTCTTGAAATATGATTAAATCATGTTATTCTATTATTATAATTTCCATTCAAAGTTATTATGCAAGACTTTCATGGCTTAGACTTAGTTATTTTAATATGTGATGGATTATGCATGTTTTATAGATTTCAATCTCTTTCAGAATGAATTATGCATGACTTGGTAGATTTCCATAAGTATTAGTTGACATACCATTTTTCTCATAAAATTTAGTATTTTTATGTACTTAGAATTATGAACCCTCAGTGTGTTGATAATTTCATGATTTTGGACTTGTGTTATGAAATTTCATATTTCTCTTCAGATTGTAAAATTTTTCATGATAGTTGCATTCTTCAGAGATGGTGGATTATGAACACCCGATGACTTAGAATATTGTGTATTGTCAGTCAGACATTCAGTCCTGCAATTTTCATGATTTTTAATGGTTTTAGACATAAAATTTATCTTTCAACCTTAGGACTTCAGTATTTTTGAGCTATTTAGTATGTCAGGTTATATTCAGTTAGGAGTAGTACTTAGCACCGAGCGAACGCAGGGATGGAGGCTCACTCATCAGTTAGGCTAAGACCTTTAGTAGAAGTCCCTAAGTCCCAAAACTATGGCACCACTCTAGGTTCTAAAGGGTTACTCATCAAACCAGGCTTGACACCTTAGTCCTTTTGGACATCAGTTTAGTGGTACCATGTCAGATCAGTGTAATTACCCTCTAGGTCATTTTTCATATTTTCACTTATCCTCACTGTTAGAGATTTCCCATAGCTTTCCTAAGTCATTTATGACTTTCTAGGACTGACAGTTCGGTTACCGTTTGGTTTTTAAAGCCAATTTCCAATTTAAAGTCTTCCCTGGTTCCAAATGGCCACCGGGCAAACACTTTAGTTATATTGCCTTGGATGCAAATTTAAACTGCCTATTAGCTCCAGCATATTGATTTTAGGATAGGTAGACCATTGGTTTGAGTCCTGAGGCACCTGAGCTCATTTTGACCTATTGGTCAAAAAGTTGAAAAAAAAGAAATATAGGTATGAGGCCCATATTTGGTCAAAACAACCTCAAATGGAAAATCTAACTTTGTCATTGTGTCTGAAAGATCAAATTTAGTATGATTACATAGTTCATTTGTGCATATCAGATTCTGAATGAATCCCAAGGCCTTAGCAGAAAACTTGGAAATTTTCCAAGTTTCAGCTGTCTTCTGGTGTGCCAGCAATCGCACCTCATGTGTAGAGGTTAGTGTGATTACACTAATTTTTTGTGATCACATCATTTGGTTCTAGCACTAGATAGTGTGATTGCAGCCTACATGCTGCGATTGCAGCACTGAGGACCTGGAAAGGGTACAAATAGGCCCCTTAGGTTGCGATTTTGCTTATTTTCCACCTCCCTCTTAAGATCAAATACCCTAAAGGGTCTATGAACTTTAAATTGAGTCTTAGGGGTGACTTGGGATCTTGATTAACATACATTCTTGTGAATATCATTGGATTTAATGTAAGATTTCATCCCTTTCTTGATAAATTTCTTAGTTCTTGATCTAAAACACTAAATAGCTTAAGGGCTTGATTTTAGCCATAAATTATCTTGGTTTTCACTCATTCTTGAGGGTTATGATTATTTGATAATGTATGAATGTTAGGTTGACCTTAGAAACATGATTTCCATAAATAGGACCCACTTGGGGTTTTGATGTCATTTTTGGACCCGAAGAATAATGATGCAATATGGGTATCATTGCTCTCATATTGATAAGTAGATACAATTTTAATAGTGTAATAGCATTTTGGAATTGTGAAGTTAATATGGATATTTGGTGAATAATGTAAGGATTTGCAATTCAGTATTGGTGGAGTGGTATGAAGAAGGATATTACAGAATTTGTGGCTAAATATTCAAATTATCAGCAGGTTAAGGTTGAGCACCAAAGGCCTAATGGTATGCTTCAGGAGTTCAGCATCCCCACTTAGAAGTGGGAGGTGGTGAACATGGATTTTGTGATAGGATTACCTCACACACATTATCAGCATGATTCGATATGGGTTATTACAGATAGAATGGCTAAGTCAGCCCATTTCTTACCAGTTCATAGTTCATATTTAGTTGAGAATTATGCTAGACTCTATCTCAAGGATTTGGTTAAGTTGTATAATATTTCATTGACTATCATTTAAAATAGAGGTAGTCACTTTACCCCTCACTTTTGGAAGGCTTTTCAAAAAGGTCTTGGTACCCAAATTCATCTCAGTACAGTTTTTCATCCTCAGATAGATGGTCAAGCAGAGAGGACCATTCAAACTCTATAATACATATTAAGGTCTTGTATTTTTTACTTCAAGGGTAGTTGGAATTACCACTTACCTTTAAATAAGTTTGCCTATAACAACAACTATCACTCCAGTATTCAGATGGGTCCATTTGAAGATCTCTGTAGGGGATATGTAGGTTTCCTATTGGTTGGTTTGAAGTAGGCGAGGCTGCTTTGGTAGGGCCATATTAAGTATTTGAGGTGATGGAGAAAGTTCACTTGATCCTTAAAAGGCTGAAGACAACCTAAAGTCATCAAAAATCTTATGCGGATATGAGGAGAAGAGATCTTGAGTTTGATGTTGGTGACTTGGTTTATTTGAAAATTTCGCCTATGAAAAGGGTGAAGAGATTTGGAAAGAAGGGGAAGGTCCTTTTATGTTGTCCCATATAGAATTTTAAGCAATGGAAAGGTAGTTTATGAGTTAGAGTTGCCTACAGATTTGGCATCAGTGCATTCGATGTTCCATGTTTCACTACGAAAGAAGTGTATTAGTGATTCATCTTCTATTGTTCCTATAGAGAGTGTGGATGTGAAGGATAGTCTTTCTTTCTAAGAAGTCACAGTTGAAATCCTTGACCGCTAGATTCATAGGTTGAGGAATAAATAAGTTCCTTTGGTTAAGGTTTTATGGTGAAATTAGTCTGTTGAGGGAGCTACTTAGGAAGCAGAAACAGATATGCTATCCAAGTATCCTCATCTTTTCTCCATGAATTCAGACTCAGCTTGAGGTAATAGTTTCTCTTAAATTGACTATTTCGTTCTCTATTTCAGCTATATAACCATCCTCATGTCATTTTATGTATTCATAAATTCAGTTCAGTCCATGTATTATGTTTCAGACTTAGTTATTTAACCATACTTCAGCTCATGAGTATTTAGCATAAGATCCCAGTTTCTTCAGTATCTCAGCTTAACCAATTTTATTCGAGAGTGAATGGTCCCAAAGGGGAGATATTGTAACACCCCATGAGATCATATTCTCATTTCAGCTCTTAGTTGTGTGTTTAAGCGGTCCAAGGCACAAATTTTACACTAAGTAAAAAGGAACTTAGTCAATTTCAAGACCCCCAGATTCCCCGAATTTTATTTTTAGCCTTCTGGAACCCGAGACATTCATTTTTTAGTTGAAACGTGTTTAAGGATGATAAAGCGGTGTCCCAAAAGAATTTCAGAATTTTTGAAAGGAGTTCGGGGCATTTTTGGATAACGGAGGTAACAAGCCTCCGCGTTAGGGCCGCGTCACGGAGGCTGTATTTTTATAGTGTTTTAACTAAATATTCAAGGGGTACTTTTATATTTACCCCTTACCCAGAATGTCCAATACATAATTTTCAACACCAAAAGAGGTATTATTTGCCCATTCTCCATCAGATAACTTACGTAAACCCTTCCCCTTCTCTCAAGAACAAGAAATTCAAGCTTTCCTCCCCAAGAATTCAAGGGTTCAAGTTTCAATTACAAGCCTTCTTCAAGAGTTCATCCAAGTGAGGTATTTGGGGTATTTATCAATGGGTTTCTTACACCCATTAAGTCCCAAAATCCCCTTTTTGTTCAAGGATGAACTTTTAAATCTCCTTTGTGAAAATATCAATATCAATTATGAATTTAATCCATATTTTCCAACTAATTTCAAATTCAATCCATGTCAACATATGTTCCCATATGTATTAGCTCATTTCATACTTTGAATTTCAATTATCCATGTCATATTCAATTGATCCTATGTTAAAATTACCAAGTTATGAATTAATCATTGTAAATAGGTTGTACTCTAAAGTTTAACACATCCCATGTTCAAATTTATGCACCTTATTCATTTATTGAAATGTATTATGTTTTGGGACTCTGAATTAAGACTTTCTACTATTGTTTTAAGTGATATTATCTTATTTTTGTATTATTCAGTGTTGATGGCTTATGACCACCCGATATCTATATGTTTTTGCAAGTTTCATTTTCAAGTAACAAGTTAGTCCAAATTTTGATTTCATCACCATATTCAGATCATTATTTTTATAATGAACTCACCAGTATTATTTCATGTTAAATACATCAGTTCACATGTTCATGATTGCTTCATATTATACATGCACTGATAGTTTTCAAAGGTACCATGTTAAGCATATCAGTTATCAGTGTATGCACTAGTTCATGGTTCTAATGTCAGTTTAGTTGGGAGTAGGATTTAGCGTCGAGTGAACCCAAGGATGGGGGCTCACCTGCCAGTGGAGGGTGTGACCTTTAGTAGCAGTCCCTAAGTTCCAAAACTACATAGCCAGCGTAGGTTTTGAGAAGTCTTCCTGTCAGTTGAGGGTTGACACTCTCTTAGGAGCACCTGCCAGTAGAGGGTGACTCCCTAGTCCTTTAGGACATCAGCCTTATGGATCCACATCGTCAGCCAGTGTTAGTACCCGTGGCAAGGTACTAACATCCTTCTAATTGGGGTTATAGGTTGGACCTCGATTAGCTCAGATTAGGGCATATCAGTTACATGATAGCTCCCACAGTCTCAGTTTAGTATTCAGGCTATATTAGATTAGGTTTACATGACCGAGGGCACATTTATCAGGCATTCAGTTACTCATGTTATACAGATTATCTCAGTTCATGTTTTACTTGGTCTTGCATTCTTGCTATTTTATGTTCATGCATCCATGTTCAATTTCCTTATGTAATTTAGTAAGCCCTTACCTAACGTACCAGTACATTCAAAGTAATGATTACATACTCTTTTTTTGCGTTATGTTGTCTTATAATATAGGTTCAGACGCTCAGTTTCCCAATTGCTCTTAGTCAGCTCAGTGTCACCTATAAGCAGTAGTGGTGAGTCCTCAACCATCGAGAACATGACATGTTATTACAGTTATTTTAGTATTTTTTTATGCTCAGTCAATTGAAGTTAGTTGGGGATTTGTCTCATCAACTCCTTATGATTTTAGAAGATTTCAGGTAGTCAGTCTAGTTTTCAGTTTTTATCAATTATTCGGATATGTTGGTATTCATTTCAGTATTATATTTTGATAGAGCTTTATCAATTTATCTTCTGCACATGATGTTTCATTATTATTTTATTCAGTGCTCACAGCAGGTACCAGATTATGGGTTAGCTTGGGGTCACTTATAGCCTTAAGCACCGTGTCACGACTAGGGGTAGCCTCAGGTCATGACAATGGCCTAGTGATATATAATACCTTCTAGATATGAGATGCTTATTGATATTATGCCTCCTAGATGTGAGATAATTATAATTATGCCTTATGACTTATAGATATATTGTGCCTCTTAGTTATGCTATGACTTATAGACACGTGATGGCATATAATATGATTAATGATATGATTTCTGGATATGTATATGATCCTAAGGCCATGATTATGATATTGAAATTATTTTGGACAAATTATTAGGCCCAAAGCCGTGTTGTGATATCAGTTGGACATCTGGGAAGTGTTTATCCTTGTAAGGGATGCCGTTGTAGTTTATGAATGTATATTAGTACTTATGGTTCCATTGTTTGAATACTTGTAATGGCATGCATAGATTTGGTAGATTCATGATCACTGAATCGGTAAATGATGTGATTCTAGCTAAAATATGATCTTGTTATTATTTTTCCTAAATAAGGGTTAAAACCCGTTTTTCACCTTAAAAACGGATTTCTTCATAATAATAATTGTGTATCTTAATGAATATCTTATATGTAAATGGTGTTAATAATGATGTTTTAAAGATTTGACCGAGACAAATTTTAGTCTATGATTTGATACTACTAATTACTTCGGTCATGAGAGATTCCGACCCTTTCTGCACTTTTATAATGATTTAGTCCCAAAGTTTACTTCGGGCAATAAATTTATGGATTTACACTCTTTTATCCACGTCTTGAGTCTGTGCACCTATGATATCAAAATATATATATCTCCGGTATGGTATGGAGGAAGATGTTATATTGATGATATAAATTTCGGGTAAAACCTAATGACAAATTTTGTATTGATGTTATACATCTGTGTTGATGATTATGATGATACTGATTATATACCCGATAAGGATGGAGTATATTGTGACGGTGATATTGATATCTAGCAAGGACAGAGGATATTGTGATATATATTAATACCCGGCAAGGCCGGAGGATAATGTGATGATAATATTGATACCGGCAAGGTTGGATGATATTGATACCCGAAAACGCCAGAGGATATTGTGATACATATTAATACCCGGCAAGGCCGGAGGATGATTATATTAATGTACCTATGTTTATATCTACCGGTTCGAGTCCGCTAGCCCTATGTATGGTAACTATATACCCGGCAAGGTCGAAGGATAATTATGACGATGATGGTTATGATGATGACAATTATCATAATGATTGCTATGATAGAGATAAATATGATGACAATATTATGATATTGATTATATAGTTTGCATTTATTCTTGTATGCGTATTGCCTATCACCAGTATGCACTTATATTTATTAGCCCATATAGGGGAGGGGATTGCATGGGTAAGGGTGATGACTATGTCTTGTGGTGTGTTGTATGTTGATTGAACCTTCTAAGTGTGGGGAGACGGTGACACATAATAGGCTCGATTAGGTATTTGGTTGTCTGGACTAACCAACTACTCGCATTGTTATTGATATTATTATTATCATTGCTATGATCATTGTTGTGGCTAGTTTATGATAGATTGGCTACTGATTTGGTATCGAGAATTAAGTTATGATTCTAGTCTCTTATATCTTACGATTCCATTATAATGCATGACTAGCTCATGATTAGACATATGGAGTAGAAATCCTGAGTATCTAGCACTAGTTCCTGCTAAGATTATGAGGTCTTAAAATGCTAGTCCGATGATATATGCTATACTTTGAGTTGACCTTATATATATGTATATGTATATCTAGCAACATATAGCTATGGTACTACCATATATCCCTTCCTTTCTTTATTTATTCAGATTGTGTATTCATTTTTTGGCCTTGTATACTGCTATATTATATATATCCTTTTTTCGTTCTCTTACTCATATATTGGCCAGGGATATCGGTGTAGAATTGAGATTCTAGAGTATGGCTAGAATAGGATAGTTCAACCTTGATATTTCCTTAGCCTTATTATGCTTGTTTAGTGGTTATGAGTAGAATAGTTGCCCTTACTATTTCACTAGCTTTACTATATGATTATTAGACATTGGGTGTAGTTCTCTATTCTATTTATATGTTATATATCTGCTTTATCTTTGGAGCTCAGTTGGTAGTTGCCTACTGAGTACCACGTGCTACTCATACTATACTTCTGCAGCCTGCAGATTATAGTATGGGTTTTCGTCATTGATGTGTACATCATACGGAGTAGCTATGGTTCAGAGACATAAGGTGAGCTCCTGACGTTCGGAGTATTATTTACCTCATTCTTATATACTAGACTAGCCTCTATGTTGTCTTCAGAGATAAGTTGTATCAATATAATTCCCTTGGTATTTCATTTTGTACTCTTATTTTATTAGAATCTCTTGTATTGATACCACCAGGTTTTGGGAATATGTTATGTATTTGATCTTTCATTACATTTATTTTGTATTCTTGTATTTATCTAGTTGGATAGTCTGTTACTAGCCATTCCAGACTACATGTTTGACTTGCCTATTGTAGGCGCCATCATGACCTGAGAAATTGGGTCGTGACAATCAGCCTTTATACCCTGGCAAGGTATATTGTGCCATTTTCGATGGGTTATATACATCGAACTCCATGTTTAGCTCACATGTTATATATTGGTTAACAGTAGCGCCCACAGATCATACTCAGATATTGCGTGACCTCATATTCAGTTTATTCAGAATAGTATTAGTCAGTTATATGTTTATACTTGATAATTGCATCATGCACATCCCACAATTTCAGACTTAGTATTTATACATAACCCTCAGTTAAGTTTTACTTGCTTTTAAACTATGGTTTTTCATATTATCATTAAATATTAGTAGTTGTGTATTTCATATAGGGTCATTAGACTTCAGTTCAATTTCTTTGAAATTAATTAGCATTCAGTATGTTTTTACAACATGTTTCATCACTAACATTAGATCACATAAAATATTTACACTTCTACAACTTTCCATTTTTTTTACAAATATTTCAGATCATGATTCAGAGATTTTACTATACCTCATAACTTTTAAGTACATATATGTTTTAAATGCATATTTCAGCAAATGGCTTATATCTTCAGTTTCAAAGCATTTTTTAAGTATTTTCATGACTAGTGCATATCTCACATACTCAGTATAATTTAAAGTATTGATCGCATACCTTTTTTACCTACATTTTTCATGTGATATAGATTCAGGTGCTTACTATCAGAATCATAATCAAGCAAATCATAACATTCAACTATCAGGTGATGAGTTCTCTTATTTTGAGGACTCAAGTCAATTTCAGTTCCAGTATTTTATTCTCTTATTCGTATGTATTGATTAGGGATAATAGGGGATCATGTCCCAGTTACCAATAGTCAATATTATAGAGGCTTCATAGATATTCAGTTAGGATCATCTTAATCAGTTTATCTTTTCAAAATATAGATGTTGCAACTAAACTTTTAAATAGTAAATGTATTAAACCAGTTTATTCCATGATTATGTTTCTGCTTAATCACTTTAACTTTTATATATATGTTTTAATCAATTAGTCAAGCATTACGCCAGTACCATGGGTTAGTTTAGGATTACTTATGGTCCTAAGCATCATTTTACGACTAGGGGATAGTCTCTGGTTGTGACTGGTATCAACATATGCTTCGACCTACTTTTCTCTATAAGATTGTGTGTAGTATAGTTTGCATGTTAGGTAGGGGTTATAGGATGGGTGGATGACTAGTATACCATGACTTAGACTATTTTGGAGAATTTAGAATAGAAATGTGACCCGAACCTTAGCATAAGATACTTGTTATGGCCTTAGAATCGTATTGCCCGTGATTATAGACATGATTAACCATAGATTGACGTTAATGATCCTTTAATATAAGACTTATCATTTGACTTAGTAATTTGAGAGGTATTTTCCTAGATTAGATCCTTTTAGTGACTTTATATCCTTGATTATTGCAGTTTATCGAGTATGGAGCTTTATGATGTTGAGTATGTATTGTTGGGCCCGAGGCCATTATTATGATATCAGTTGGATATCAGGTCAGTACCTTACCATTAGAATAAATATGGTTATAACTATGGTTGCTTAGACGTTTATAGTTGTATTATTTGTATACTAGTGATGACATGCATACTTTTAGGCGTATTTTATTTACTTAGTGGTACGATCCAACCAAATGTTTACTTTTTTTACTATTTTCTAAAAAAGGAATTTATTCCTACTTTTCACTTGTAAAACGGATTCTTTTACAACAAAAATTGTACCACCTTATTTATTAATCTATGAGTTTTTGGAAACTAAATGTGATATTTTGACAACTAGACCGAGACTGATTCTGGTTCATTACTATTCTACTTTTTTACCACTACTAATTACTTTGGTTGATGGAGATTTCAACCTTTTCTATGATATTATACCGATTTAGTTTTAAACTTGATCTCATGCAATGGATTTATAGATTTACACTCTTTTAGTCACGGTTTGAGTCCGTGCACTTATGATATATATATATCAGATACTACATGGAGTAGATTGGTTGTAATAATTATTGGAAGTCCTAGTTTGTAACCATGTAGTGTATATGGTTATCCCGAGTCCCATATGAGTCCCTTCGTTCGTGACCAATAGTGCCAAAGAAGGATGGTCGTTATAGGTCCTCTCTTTGTATGTTATTGTGCTGGAGAAGGTGTACACACTTGGCACATTTGTCATTTGAATTGGATATAGTTCACTATTGGTTTATGTGCATTTATTTAATCATATGCATTGCTTATCAATAGTATGATTGTTTGGTGCTTATATCTATCGGCCTTCTGGGGGGTTTTATAGATATAAGTTATGATTGTTGTTTGTTGAGTGTTTGCTTGAACCTTCTGGGCTTATAGAGGCCCGGTTAGGTATTGTTTATCTGGACTAGTCGGTTACTTTATTATTGGTGTTTGGTTAGTTTGGGGCAGGATGATTATGGACTGGTACCTAAGATGTCGGTACGTTTTCTGATTTTTTTGCTCTATTATGGTAAATTACATTATTGATAGCTCTACTCATGTTTAGTCATCCTTTGGTTAGAGGCCCTGATTGTGCTAGTATTAGCTTTCCTACTTGGTTAGGATTTCTCGAGATGTTAGGTTAGCTCTCTCTAGTATATATATACATAAATACACGTATATGGAATTACTGAATATCCCCTCTCTTTCCTTATCCATTCATATGTATATGTATCCTTTGGCCTTATATTATTATTATATCTCTTTCTTCACTTGTATATTGTCTAGGGATAAATGGTATCACACTTTAGTTCCTTCATAATGATAGAATAGGATATTTTATCCTTATTGATCAATTAGCATTATCTTGTAGTTTATATTCCTGCTTTACATATTATTTATGCTTGCATTATCTTTAAAGCTCAGTCGGTCGATGACTATTGAGTACCACATGTTTGGTACCCATGTTACACTTTTGCTGCTTGTAGATCATACTACGAGTTATTATCGTGATATGTGCATCACGCAGGCCAACAATAGATCGGATATTTAGGTGAGCTCCTAACATTCAGAGTATTCTTGCTCTCCCTCTTATAAATTAGACTTGTTTTTGTTTGTATTTTGGATATGGTTTGTACCTGTATATTTATTTTACATTCATTCATATGCATGCCTATCACCGGTATGACTTTTTGGTGCTTATATCTATTGACTTTTTTTGGGGAGAGGGGGTGTATAGGTATAAGTTATGATTGTTGTTTGCTGAGTATTTGCTTAAACCTTTTAGGTTTATGGAGGCTCGATTAGTTATTATTTGTCCGGATTAGCCGGTTACTTTATTCTTGGTGTTTTTTTATTCGTGGCAAGATGATTATAGACTGGTACCTAAGATTGTCGTTACGTTTTTTGATCTCTTTTAAGATAAATTACATTATTGATATTTTTAATCATGTTTAGTCATCTTTTTAGAGGCCTAATTATGCTAGTATTAGCTTTCCTACTTGGTTAGGATTCCTCGAGATGTTAGGTTGTCTCCCTTGGTTATTACCTTTGAGTTAAGCTATATATATATATATATACATACACATAAACGCACAAGGAATTACTGTATATCTCTTTCTCTTCTTATCCATTAATATTGTATATGTATCATTTGGCCTTATATTATTACTATATCTCCTTCTTTCACTTGTATATTGGCTATGGATATATGTCACACTTTAATTCCATAATAATGATAGAATAGGATAGTTTATCCTTATTGATCCATTAGCATTATCTTGTAGTTTATATTCCTGCTTTACATGTTATTTATGCTTGCATTATCTTTGGAGCTCAGTCGACCGATGCCTACTGAGTAGCACATGTTTGGTACTCATATTATACTTTTACAGCCTGCAAATCATAGTACAAGTTCTTGTCGTTGATGTGTGCATCGTGCGGAGCAGCTATGGATCAGAGATTTGGGTGAGCTCCTGACATTTAGAGCATTCTTGATCTCCCTCGTATGGATTAGACTTATCTCTATTTGTATTTTCGAGATAGTTTGTACTTGTATATTTATTTTGTATTTTCCTTGTACTCTAATTGTATTAGAAGCTCTTGTACTAACTTCACAAGGTCTTGGGGTTGCAATCTATATTAGTCTTTATTTGATTATTTTTCATTGTTTCGTTCATGTTTTGTTAGTCCGTTACTATCCGTTCCACATTATGGGTTGGCTTACCTACTGGTGGGTTATAGTAAGTGGGTCGTGCACAACTACTGTTTCTAATCAATAATCAACATAAGCTTTTCCAAGCTCACACTCTCAAAAAAGTTCAGAGTTTCAATAATCATAAAAAATCTACCTAAGAAAGTGTAAAACAAGCTATTTATAGTCTAGGCCTAGGCTTATTACAAATGGGACCAAAAGTGACCCAAGACAAATGGGGTACCTCATTTGGCAATGCACCACCCTATTTGTCAATGCCTTTTCTTGTTGCCAAAGTGGACAGTTGTCCCATGGCTCGTTCTTTATTTCATGGAGCCTTCCATGCTCCAACCGACCTTCCAAACACGATGTTGTTTAATTAGGAGCTCCTTCCAATGCTTCAAGCTCCTACTCCATGCATCTACTAAGCTTCCAAAGTAGTGATTTGAGGACAATTCTACTAACTTCTTAGCTTGGTTTCTTTTGTATTTGTTTGGAGAAGATCGGATTACACCAACGTTCCTTAGGATTACATCAAAAAGGGTCTTCCATACACGTCCTTGTATCCTTAAGGTGATCATACCTTGTATCCCTTAGAGTTGTCCTTGAAATATATGCCTTGAAAAGTTGGCGCCGATTTAGATTGTATCATAGACCCAAGACCTGACATCTGATCCCAACTCGAGACCCGACTATAAAACCGACTCCTGACTATGACCCTAACCCGATATAGGACTATGACCCAAAACCCAAGACCCTGATCCCGATTCGAGGCTAAACTCCTAAACCTTTCTTGAAATCTAACTCCCAAAACTAACTCGAGACCCAAATCTCGATAATGATTCGAGACTCTAGGTCCAAATGTCGATCCCAACCCAAGACTCGGGATCCAAATCCCAACCCCAACTAAGACCCAACCCAGAATTGAAATGACTTCTGACTCCATTCGAGATTTAAATTTTGACCTCGATTTAGGATCCGACTACCAATCCCAACTCAAGACCACTTATTTTTAAAGTTATTATTTTCTAGAAAACATGCAGTGTATTTTCTTTTCATATCAAACACATCTTAAAAGGAGAAAAATAAGAAAAATGACTTATTAGTTGGAAATTTATTTTTTAATAAGAAGCAATAGATAATAATGATATTCATTTTATCCATTGGGTTGAACTATTTTTATCCATATCAAATATAAGGCGGATTAGATATTTTATCCATTTACAGCTAATTCATTTTGAACCGCCTATATCTGACTCGACCTAATTATCTGTCATCCCTAATCACAACTCGAGAATTGTATCGATATATCTTTATAGGAATAAAAACTTTAGTTGTAACAATTGTTTTTTCTTTGAGACTAGCTTTAATGTAGAACTCTTCTCACTCTGACACACCTCTCTTTAGGTATAGCTAAGCTCCTTTCACTCCCCTTTAAGTTGTGTTGTTATACATGTTTAACTGCTCGGCACTATAATTGCCACATAAGTTTGGTCAAAGGTTAGAGGTGTCTAAAATATTTGTTTTAATCGAATTGAGGTGTCTGAATGAAACTTCAAAAAGTAAAGAGGTCTGAACATCAAACGAAGACAAATATGAGGGTCTTACGAGTCATTTCACCTCTCAAAATACAAAGAAAAAGAATAGTAAAAACATACCTAACACACTATTTGGATGGTGATTTTTCATGATATGATATGGTATGATTACTAAAGGAACCATGTTTGTTTTGATTGTTTCTTAAAATGTATAGTATGGTATGATTTAATTTCATAATTTGATAACCATGAAAAACCCTCACTTTATGTAACCACCGATGGTATTCCATAGTTTGCCTTTTTTTTCAGTTACACCCTTATTTAATATTATATAATCTTATTTTATCCTTTTCCTTATATTGTTTAACTCCATCTCCTACCCCCTATCCTACGAGCCACCCCTCCCCTCCCCCCTCGCTTCACCCAAAAAGGTTTTTATTTTAAAAGAAATTAAAACTTTTTTCTTATCCGACCCCCTACCCTGACTCCAACCACACCCCTTACTAAACCTCTACCCCCTTTTTTTAAGAAATTTATTTTTTAAAAAATATTTTCAAAACGTCTTCTTACGCCACCCTTACCCACCCCTCCCCCCTCCCCTCCCCCACCACTTATCAAACTCATCTCCCAAATTTATTTTTATATATTTTTTTTTAATTTCTAAACAAAATTCTTACCCCACCATCACCTCCTACTAACCCCCCCCCTTTACCCACCCACAATATATATATATATATATATATATATATATATAAATTGAAATATATTTATTGAAGAATATCACTGAAAAAATCATTATTTATTGAAGAATATCACTGAGATATATTCTAAGTATAAAATATTTATACTTATGTTTACTTATGTTCTTATATCCATGTTTAAAGTTATTTAACATATTTTTGTACATCATGTAAATTAAATTCTCTGTAAAAATTCTTACCCTTAGTATATGGTTAACCTCTTAATTTCTTAATAACAACGATGGATTAACCTGTAAATTCCTAGGAATTCTGGCCAGCCTTGATAGTCTAACAGGTCTGCAAACTAGACAAAGGACGAGTGTTAGCTGCCAAACTAAAGTTTTCCGGGGTGTGGTTAAAGAAGTAAGATGTTAAGAACATAGATTAAGGGGAAGAGATGAACAGGGTAAAAAAAAACTCTGGGAAAAATTTAAACTATAAGAATGATAAACATGAAGAAACAGTGGGAAAAGGGAGTACTGAGTAGATTTTACAAAACTGATCTACTAAAAAATCATAAAAAATCATTATTTATTGAAGAATATCACTGAAATATATCCTTGTTTATTATTTTTGTTTATCTTTGTGTTAAAACATTGAAATATAATATTGAAACATAATACTATTAAAATATATCTTTGTTTTGGTATCAGAGCGAGAAGGTTTTGGGAACATTACCTATTAACTCGCAAAAGTTTATAAACTATGTATGAAAAAACATAGATCTTTCCAAGACATAAGGTGTAGCTATTTCTATTTATATAGAGAAATCAGAAAAAGAAATAATATAATAGCTAGAAAACATAATTTAGAAGAAAGTCGGAAAAGGTTATTAGAAGCAAACAGATTACATAAAAGTTATAATACATCTAGACAAGTTTGTGAAGATTTAGTAAGCGCATTAAATTGGGAAATACAAGGTTGTGAGAGAGATTTAGAAAATAATACATCAGGAATAAAGTGGCTTAAGGAACGTATTAATAGAAAATCTTATCAATTAGGATAATAAATGCCAATAAGATATATTGAGTATATTAGAGAAATACAACGTCAATATTATAGAGAATTTGCTTATAAACATCAACTTGTAAAAATTCGAAAACAATTTGTAGAAAGACTAGAGTTGTTAAATAAAGAAATAAGAAACCTAGAAATAGACATCCTAATAAAAAATAAAGAAGCTCAAGATCCACCAAAAAAATAACTTTGAAATAGAAGAACTTATTAACCAGTTAAAACGAATTGAATTAACTCCTAAACAAGAAAGAAAAAATATAATAAGAAAACCACAAAAATGGACTTTCTATCTAATAGACGGAGAACCATCGAAAATAATGAAAGACAAGGAGAAGAAAGACAAAGAATAAGCTTTTCGGAGAATAGAATAGGAAATAATAATATATTATCCAAAATATGCCAGAGACAACCTAATATGGAGCAGAACCAAGAACTTAACGAAATAATAGATGTAGATAAAGATTTACAAATTTTCCAACAACATCAATTAAAATTATTAAATCCTAAAATATTATATAACGCAGGATATTTTTCTACAAACAATCAGCTATATAGACATTACAGAGAAGAACAAATATCAGCTATAGGAGAAGATTTTAAAATACTAGATTTAGTAAATGTTAACTCTTTAAGACATATAAAAAATAATAAAATGATATTGATGCATATGGGTTTAATTGTTATAGGAATAAAAGGTCTAACTTGAAAAAAATCTAGGATCCAAAGTATTAATAACAATATATGATGATAGATGGTCAGACATTAAAAAATCAATAATAGGATCAACTGAAGTAGATATGACAAATAATGGAGGAATATTCCATATAAGTCCAGATTTCCTAATGAACTTAAAAAAATTTGAAAAAAACATTAAATAGGAATCCAAACTAAAGGGTACGAAGAAATGAATAGTGGGAATAATTTATTAATGTGCATAGGGTTTATTGGAAAATTAACTTTAAGTAGTAATACTAAATTTAAACTAAAAGTAAATGATGTAGTTGAAATAATGGGAAAGTTTTAAGACAAATTGCCCATATGATTTCCAGGTTTTATTAAGTATGGGATCAAACCCCTATAATTTCACAAACAAAATGCATATGTTATTAACTGGAAAAGATACCAGATCAAATACCTCAATATAATTTGCAAAAAGAGACTGGAAAGATTATTTTCTGCAACCGTTGTTCCTCGATGACAGAGAATTTCAAGAAGCTAAATGCTCAGAAAGAATAACTCCTCATGGAAAACACTAGATTAATAAAGCAGGTACAACTATTAGAAGCAAGACTCAACCATCAGACAAATGTAAGCAAGACAGATGCAAAAACACAGACTCAGACTCAGAGTTCTCCATGTCCTCAAAAAATGGATGAGAAGGGTGTGCATTTCCCACTAAATGCTCAGAAATCCACTGTATCGGATGTTGGTACAGCTAGTCCGGTTCAAACGGTGACCGGTAAAGACAAATCAAAACTTTACTTTTTGGCAAATGACAGCCATTAACGGTTTTGATCTGGGTTCTGTCTAAGTGACGGTGATATATTATAGTTTGGTCCTAAATATCCTCTAGCATGATTTATGGCTTCGGTAAAATCATTAAAACCTTTGAAAAGAGGGGTTTTAAAACCTTGTATTGAATCTAACACTTCTAACCATGTTTGGAAAATTCCGTTAGTCTTTCCATGAATGACTACATAATATTTAAACCTAGGCCTACTTTTTTCTGCCATGTAATGGCATAAAGAATTCATGGATGCCATAAAATGATTACGATTTTGTCTATTATAAGATATCCAAAGATTATCTACTAAACATTTTTGGGGTCTCTCTAAAATGTAGTCTGGTCTTATTCTAAATGATATGTTACTCTCAAGGTAAGCAATTAAGTTAAATGGTCCGAAGTGAATTCTTTTCATTGTTTCTAAAGATTCTAGTGGTCTAAAATTTAAATTACCTAACATTGTCTGTTGATATGAATCTGAAGACGAAGCTACGCCCTTGCCTTTATCTGCAGAAGGTTGTCCTACTGGTCTCATGCCGAAAACAAATGAGTTGGATTAAACTTATTTATTTATTCCCAGTTGTAATCTACTTAACTGGTCTGCTAATTCGTTTTCTTTACCTTTTATATGTTCAAATACTATATTCTTATAAACAGATATGGTGTCTATAAAATTTAGCCATCTTCTACTACTACTAGTTTTGTCATTTATTTTTTGATGAAATTTAACTATAGCTTCACAATCTGTTCTAACTAAAATTTCCTCTTTATTTAGAATATATAACTTAAAACTATTTAACATATATTATAGCTAATACTTCTAGGTCTATAGCACTCATGTTTCCTTTTTCTTTATATGCCCCACTCTGATAACCACATATTTGTTCTTCATTTTTATTACTGTATTTATTAGGTCGTGCTTTTAAGATAGCTCCCCATCCTAAATCACTTCCGTCTGTTTGAATGATTAAATAATCTGATTCTAATAGAATTTTTAGGTCTGGAATATTTTTAATTTTTAATTTTATTTTTTGGATTAATTTAATGTCTTCTATATTGAAATTTTTCTACCCTTTACTACCGGTCTTTGCGTATAATGGTCCTGCTATTTTCCTAAGTCTTGAATAAAATTTCTTGCATAATTTACTAATCCTAAAAAATTTTGTAAATCTTTTGTCTTTTCCAATTTATCTGGCATTTCTAACACTTCTTTGCAATGTGTGGTTGAAGTTTTACCTTTTCATTTCCTAAAGTTATTCCTAGAAAATTAATATAAGTCTTACGTAATTCCATTTTCTTTTTACTTATTATTATCCCATGTTTAACAAATAATCTAAAAATTATTTGTAAGTGTCCTAAGTGTTCTTGTATATTTTGACTGGACACCAAAATATCATCTACATATACTAATATAAAATGTTTATATTCTCCAAATATGTTATCCATCCTTCGTTGAAAAATGGGTGGAGCTATCTTTAAACCAAACGGCATAACTAACCATTCAAAATGTTCACCTGGATATGTGAATGTCGTCCACTCTATGCTGTTTGGGTGCATTTTGACTTGTCAGTAGCCTGACTTACAATCAAATTTACTATATACCTTTTTATTTGGAATTCTATTAATTAACTCACTTTTATCTGATAGTTTATATGCATCTGTTCTGGTGTTATCATTTAATCTTTTATAGTTAATTACCATACGAGCTTTACCTCTTATTTGTTCACTATAATTTCTTATCATAAAGGCTGCCGATCTATGTCTAAAGGTAGATCTTCTTATTACTTCTAATTGTAAAAGTTCCTTTATTTGTATATCAAATTCTTTAGTATCTTCATTATTTGCTTCTATAGGTGTTGTTTTTATAGTGTATTCTAAATTAATTATATCTAATTTATACATTATCTCGTTAGCATCCCAATGGGCTAACGGTCTTTCTCCTATTATTTCCATTTTATCTAGTATAGATATTATATTTTCTAAATCTTTTGGACTGTTTATTATTCCTATTTTATCCATTCCTTTTCTAAAATTATAAAACTAGGTTTCTACACTTATTAAGGTATAATCCTTTTCTATATCTGTTTAGCATTCTTGTCTTTCTGCATTAAGCAGAGTATAATTTCTAACTTCTTCTAGGTTTTCTTTTACATTTTTGTTTTCTTTTAACAGGTTGCTGCTTTGGCATTGATTATTTTGGCAATCATCGCAACATGGTTCTGGAAGCAAACTCGTTTTATGTGTGTTTAGTATGCTGTATACTGTTGGCAATGTTACTGTTTGTACTGGTGTATAAGTTAAGTTTTTAAAAAGCATTATTCCATCTCTCGTTAAGAGACATCCTCCTTTATTCTGGATACAAAATTGTAGTCCGATAACAAAGTCCGATCCTACGTTTAAATCTCTTGCTAATATTTTATTAACATTGTAAATTAGGTTATAGAATTTATTGCTTGTATTTAAAAAACTTATTTGTGCTTTTTCTATGTAATAATTATAAATATTTTGTGATCCATCCATTTGGGTGGCTGTTATAGGTCTTTCAAGTACTTTTAGTAAATGTTCCGGTACTATTTCTTTATTGATTAAACAGCTAGTACATCCGGGATCTACTAATGCTAAAGTTTCTATCTCCACATCTTTTATTTTAATTTTTACTAATACTTTTATGGTAGAGAATTCTTTATCTTCGTTGCATATTAGACTAGTGTCAT